>NC_091940.1:17634869-17819869 GCF_041260155.1 Ptychodera flava | reverse complement strand
TTTGGTATCTTTTCTTATCCCGTCATGCATCAAAACGGAAGTTAAGACCTATTTCTTGAAGCGCACGCTGAAGTCGTGATTGTGCGGAAGCAAAACCAGAAAGGTAAGTTTTCTCTCCGAAAAAGTAAAACGTGTGAAATTTTGAAGCATCTGCTTATTATCCTTTGAAATTCTTGCATAGTACTTTGGAATAGCTAAAGTACGTGAAGAAACTTTTTTTTCCTTTCAGTGGCTGGTATACCCAACACTAGCTGTGAATACGAAGCGGTGCTATCGAAGGAACTCGGGTCAAGGGTCATCGCCGCGGACCTGTGTCGGTGACCCTTGACCCGAGCGTGATCGATATGCCACAGTAGCGCTGCGTAATCACAGCTAACACGTCTTTTAGTAGGCACAATCGCATGTAAGACATCATTTAAAGCATAAGCTGTATCTTTTAGCTATATTTTCAAAAACTTTTGTTTTGTGGTTTCCCTACACTTTCTGCATTGAATCCCTAAACTGTAATTTAATGCCAAGTATTTAGCATATCAACACAATCTATATGAGTGTTAAATCTCCATTGTTATTGTTGAAAATTGTATTCAAGTCTGGACTAGAATTCATTTGCAAACAATAAACAATGATCACTACACACATACAAGCTGTGTTGACAAAAAGAATACTCGACGAATTCAGCATGACAAACGGATTAGGGTCAGACACGGTAGTTGATATACAGAAGCAGAATACTGTAAAACTTGCCACAAGTTACAGCTTATGTCCCTTTAAACATCGCAAGTATAAGTACACTGTATTGATTCAGTACATAAGAGTTGGCTTTTTTATTTTTATCAGTTGATGACAAGAAGAAGTCAATATTTTGTAACAATCAGTATTGAAAGGAGGCACTGTTTATCAAAGTCTTCTCTATAATCAGGCCGCCTTGTCTTTCATTTAAAGTCTCATGTCACCATATTACTTATTGTTGCATTACATGTATTTTCAAGATTTGAAAAAAATGGATTTAACTTGAAATCGAAGAGTTGTTACAGAAGCTGATAGTGCAGAAATTGAAGAAGATGAGTGTACAGATAGCTGTCTGGAAACAAGCTTGAGCACCTTAGTTCACCTGTAATGTAGATTTAAACTTTCAAGGGTCAGTAACTGAATTTTGATAAGTTTCTTTATTTTTGTTCTGAATTAATCTAAGCTTTGGTAGCATGCTATTGTCGACTAAATGTTGCCGGAGAATAAGCTTTCAAAGACGTGTTGTCTCCCTTATCAGACGCAAGAAGAGAAAATTTAGAATGTCGCTGAATTATTTTATTTATGAAGGACTTTGTTGGACAAGGAGATAAGTTTTACACTATATAACAAGGACCCACTTTCCCAACTTTCTGCATGTTGTACTGTGACACTTTGACAACTTGACATGTTGTGTTAACTTTAGTGTGGACAACAATGTACCATGTGCATCAGAGAAGCCTTGACTAATCTTTTTCCAAATTTACAATTGTCTATACAAGAGGAAATGTCTTCAAGAAACCATCTAACAAATATGGAGTATGCATGTACGTGTTTTCAACACAATTAGTAAGTCAAATTTTGAGCTTTTATTTTAAAAAGATTTTGTATGTTTTTAACGAGTATGAACATAAAACGTAATCCACAATTTTTAGCAAAACCTGTTTTGTTATTACATGTTTATATTTTTTTAAAAACGATCTACAGTGTTTATGTGGATTTTCTTTTGTTTATGTTTTGATAGGAAGGTGTTAAAACCGTTGCCGTTTTCCTCTGGCAAATGTTACAAAGTGGCCATTTTTATTTTCCCATTTTACACTACATGATTGTATTTTACTTAAGAAATGTTTTGTGCACTTTTAAAATAAAATAATTTTACTGAATATCAGTGGTCTGTTGTGTTATTTCTAGGCTTGAACATCCCCTGAACGCCTAAAATTAAAGGTGTTCAACAAGTACACGTCATGTGTTCCGGCCTTTAACACACTTATCGTTGAATGGCGTCCATGCGTTCAAAAAGTATTACAGCGGTTTGAACGCATAAATGCGTTCAATTTGTAAGCAAATTTCATGTGCAACGTGTGTTCAGACATGGAACACCATGGTGTTCAATCTAATGGCTGATTAACATGTAATGTCTAAAATCTGCACACATGTGCTCAAAAACTGAACGTTGGTTGAACACGTGTTAAATTTCTGAACGTCTAGACGAGTTCAAAAAGTGTTACAAAAAGGCGTAATTGGTGTTCTATCCTTGAACACTTAACTTTACAGTGCAGATAAACACTCATTCGACCATAAAAATCATAGCGTTTTTCAGCTGTCCTCGTTTGTTTAGGTCGACTGTTGTTTTATTACATCTATTGCCCGTACTTGTATTTGTGCCTGACCGACAATTCATACGACGGTTGTCACCTGAAGTGCCGTGTTCAGCCAATCAGTTCTGCTCCTGCAGCGCGTCTTCGTCGTTTTACAATTGGTGACTGTCATCCTTTTCTGATTGTGTGTCATCATCATGAAAGACGACAGGTTCATGCGAGACCTTTCCGAATACATTGGTGACAGTGAGAATTATTGCAGAAAGGAAACCGCACATCGCCGCCGAGTAAATTGTGACGTCAGAGGTTCCCGTCGAGTCGTAAAGGGCTCCTGCATGAAAATATGAATTAGATCACTAGTAAATTCATTTTAAACTCGAAAGTGTTTCACAGAAGTACTGATGTCCATCATGTTTAGATAGGATAACGCATTACACGCGTACAATGTGATTGAATAAAAAGTTGACCACGTTGTCTTGTATGTGTTTTCGCTACATTTTGACAAAAAAGACTGTACTGCTTCCGATACTTACCAAAGATTACATATTACATACCAACCTTCCTGTATATTTTGAAGACACGAGAACTAAGGAGTCACTTTAAATAATAATAATAATAATAATAAATAATAATAATAACAATAATAATAATAATAATAATAATAATTATTATAATAATTATAATTATAATAATAATGTTGTTCTAGCATTTTCCTGCCATAAAAAGCTGCCATTTGTTGATTCAGATTCGAAAAATACAAATACTGTCATAGAAACTTTCACTGACTTACCGTAATCATACATAAAAACCCAATAATTTATATCGTGTGTTTGTAGCTTCACAAGTCAGACCGATATTCTGGCTAGTTTTAAGAACATAATCACTCTCTAGCAATTAAATTTTCGTTGTAGCATTCTACGCGCAATCAGAAGAAAGGGAAGATCTCGTTCGCGAAATTCAGACAAAGAATACAAGTTTTCGGTGATCTTTGCACCCTATTCAATTACCTGATATTGATATTCCGATAAAGTTTCCAATACCAAAAGAAAAGAGATACAATCCGTATGCGTAAGCGACATGTTGTCTCTCTACTGCACCCTTGAAGACCACGTACGGTAGTGCATTATAGAGACCACTGGTCAATCCGCAGAACACACACAGTGTCATGATTCCCCAGTAGTTCATAACAAAGACGAATATTAAAAGAAATGCTGTCCAAGAGAAAATGCTGCCAATAAAACACAGACTGGTGATACTATTCTCAGGTCGATGAACCAGCCATGTGTCAGTCTTATCAGGCATGAAGAAGCTCCGAGTACAGTCATTAATAGCGAAGCGTCCATTCTATCAATGCCAATGTCATCAGCTCGTTGCATGAAAAAGGTGAGGAAAATTCCGTTCGAAGCGCCAAGGAAGCTCATGGCTAGCATGATTCCGATGATACTTGGCTGCGAACAGATGATGTGAAAACCGAAGAGACGGACGAAGCGCAAACAAAGATGTTCTCTATCAGCAGTATTGCAGCAAATCTCTCTGTTGAATTTTTCTCTCACATTTAGCGGACGAAGTAATGCCGCTGCCACACAAAGGTTTGCACACATGCCCGAGAGAATAATGACGGTTCCCCGCCAACCGTAACGCTGGATGAGTAATTGGCATATCGGTGGCAGGCCCATCACACCAAGTCCATACCCTGCTGTCGCAAGGCCATTGGCTAAACCGTGACGTTTTTGGAAATACTTTCCAAGCAGGGCAAAAGTCGGTAAAAATGACATCGAAAAACCAAAATCTGAAACAAACAACAAACAGGTTTCCAGGAAATAAATTTTCAAATACATGAAAATATGAAAGATGCATTTTAGCTATGAAGATTATGAAGATAATCAAATTTCTTCACCACATGGCAGGACAAAAAAGTTTGAAAGTCTGCAATAAATTTAGAGTAAATTTTACTATCAGATCATTGCTTGAAGACATGATATTATCTATGATCTCTGAGTGCATAGCTGATGATATCTAGTTTGCATGCATAAGCTCACTTTTAGTAACGACATAATAATTATTGCTAATAAATGTAACATCATGTTTGTTACAAATGACATATTTCATCGATTGTTCATTGTTTAACCTAACCATAATAAATGCTTGTTCCTCCGGTCGAAAAGATAAATGTATTATAATTTTAATCGTTCTTCTTCATATATGCGCTGGTCAGACATAGACTGTTGATGCAACGCTGATGGCGATATCTACATATATACTCTAAGTATTACTTACTCATTAAGAAACTAAGGGTGAAATATAGCATCGATATGTCTGTAACGAACCCACTGAAGAAGAGACCGGCAAAACTCATGAGGGCGCCAATCATAGCAACCCATTTCTCTCCTGCGTATTCGCAAACGAAAGAGAATATCGGACCTGTATGAAAAAATATAAATGTACGTCTTCAAAAGGGATTATGGGATACGTAAAGCTAACAAAGTGTATGTATGTATGTATGTATGTATGTATTTATGTATGTATATATGTATGTATGTATGTATGTATGTATGTATATGTACTATGTTATGTATGTATGTATGTATGTATGTTTGTATGTATATATATATATATATATATATATATATATATATGTGTGTGTGTGTATGTGTGTGTCTGTCTGTCTGTCTGTCTGTCTGTCTGTCTGTCTGTCTGTATTTGAGTGTGTTAATCCTCGTCTGAACTAAAATAACAATATCAAGTCACAGCCAAAAAGTTCATGAATACTGTTTCTGTACGTCTATTAACTTTTCTTCAAATTTACGGAAATGTTTCTGTTAATACCCTGTATGAAAGCCCGTAAGGGACATTCTGTAGAGCTTTTCGTGCGCACGAGATGCTTTTCCGTGCCAACGAGATGTTTTTCCGTGCGCATTAAATACTCTAGACTAATATTTCAGAGCAGACAGTTGCACTTACCGGAACAATGAAAAATAAACAATCCCAAGGATGCAATAAATGATACTTTTCCGGCTCCCTCCTCGAAATAGTCTTTCCATGTCACGAGCAGTACACTCACCGAGGCAACCATTCCGTCTAACAAAGCCTCGTTGAGAAAAGCACTGAAAGCAATAAACCAGCCCCATCCACCGTCAGGAACGTGTGTTGAAACGCTTGACTCACTTCTCCTCTCGGTACCAATCATCGCATCCTCTTGGGCCAGCCTCCTGTCATCGTTCGGAGTTTCCTCTGTGCCGACTTCATCGTTTGTGGCAGAATCCATCTTTTGACACTTAAGCTGCATCAATAAGTATTAAAGATCATCAGCAGCAGCAGCAGCAGCACCACCACCTGGCACCACCACCACCACTGCCACCACAACCATCATTATTATAATCATCATCATTACAATCATCCCTGTAATAGCTTACGTAGATTTTAAGTTTTCGGAGAAGGGCGATCGTTAGGCATAATCTACCTTCCCTGAGAGTAGAAAAGGGTGATGAGTGTGGTGGTACTGATCCGTACCAATGATTACGTCTGAGAAGTTACCATCCAATTTCGTTCGCCATGGATTGGAACGAAGCGATGCCAGGGTATCTTTTGTTTAAATTACTGACTGATAAATATTCACAAGGGCTTTTGTTACTCATCGCTACATTTTAAAGTGCAAAATAGAAGAGTGATCGATCATCACTTACAATACCTGTTCGTTCTTTCTAACAAAAATGTTGGTGTCTCGGCCCTATCCTACAGCTGGCTGCGCTGTACTCACGGAAATGGTCAGATGATGTATGGCTGTTTACTAAACGATAGAAAGACACGATTATTAATGTTAGGTCGGGGAAGCTATTAGGTACAAGCACTCTATATCCATTACTGCTCGATCGAACCAACGAATGCAGGCAAACTGTGTACCATTCATGGTCTAATGCCATAGATAGAGTGTCTGTCCCTCCCCTCTCACATTGTCGTATGCCAGGTTTTCCCTTTCGTAAAGAGTGGGAGCTTCTGTTTGAACTGAAGGTCAAATCATCTCGATTTTCGTTTCGGGATTGACTTTGCAGAAAATAACAACATTTTGTAAAAGTTGCTCAGGAAAATTCTCGTTTCAGACTTCTGCAGTTTGAATTAAGTTTTTGTCGTCGGCTTACTCAGTCTTGCGAGCTTTGGTAAACCTTTTCAGCTGAAAGATGTGCATTTCGTCGATTACATTTAGCATATCATACGTTTTAGCATTAGGAAAGAAGTTTCTATAGGTAGAGACTAGCAAACGACTTTTTCAGTCTCTTTCGATAACATAGGGTCTCTGACAAAAACAGGTTTAGAATATAGAATGTGTAACACTGTTATGGTCAAATATCTGGCAATAATTTTATTATCAAAACTGAACATTACGCCATTTTGCAAATCACAGAACCCACTATGCTACTGTAGAAAATGGAGATACAAGCGACTGCGTGGGTAGGAGTTTACTGGTTGACGTACAATATCTGTTGGCAGTAGAGTTAACTGATAATATTATTTTTATTTGATTGGCATTAATACCTGTTGTTCTTTAAATAGAGACACAATCGATCAATAATGACGATGTTATCAAAAATACAAACATTTTCGTTATTTTTGTTCGATACAGCAAATAAAAGGTTTTTGTTCGTTTTCATCTGCAGAAGTGTACTGAATGATATATCTACAAAGAGTTATATATTGCCAAAGAATGGACTTATTACAATATTCGATGTTATTGTTGACAAATAAATCAACAAGTCAGGACTAAAATTCGGTTTTCAACAACAATATCGGACACACACACAGGGGCAGTACTGACAGTTGGATTCGCAGCCGCTAATTTATTTTGGGTTTTACACATTTAATTCCCGCCGATTGCGGATCAGCTATCACGAAAATGCTATTGAAAAGAGAAGATTTGTCGGTACATGCACTTTGGTCGGCGGCATATATTCCCGTATAGGATTTTTTATTACTTTTGCCGGCGCAAAATTGACTTTCCCAGTCAATCATGTCAGCGTGTGGTTCGGCCATATCGAAATACGTGGAGCGACTCCGCAATTGTGTGTGTGTGCTGCTCAAAGTTTTCAATCCAAATGAGCCACGCGCGACACAGCATCGATCTGCTAACACTCGTTCACTTCATTCAACCGATCAAACACAATTCAAATCAAACAAGGTGCCCAACTACGTCATTCAACTTTGTTTTATCCAATCATGGATTATTTTTCATACATTCGTTCAACAACTTGAATGTGACAAAACGTTTCAAGGGTTTCCTGCAAACGCTTTAACTTACACTACACTAAAGCTATGGATCCAAACAAGGCTCTGAAATTCGGAAAATTCGTGGTATAGTACGGTAAGCGAGCTCGTAAGTCGGCGGTTTACGGAATTTAACGGTACACTTTGCCTTAAAACTCCTCGGCCCTGCTGTGTGGAATATGACCAGGTCTGAGTAAGCAGTCGGGAGACGAAGTCGTCTAATACTATAAATGACTACTTTATTCTATACTAATATAATAGACAGTGGCTAATACAGTGAAGCATAACACTTGGGTGAGAAACCGTACATAGAGTCCAGTGACGTGAAGTGTCTCTGTTGAGGGTGGAAAAGTCTCTGATTAGGGAAGGCGAGGTTCCCGTAGATAAAGCACTTTTGGCAGGAAAAGTGTCTATGAGTCACGAGAAAGGCACATAATGGATTAAACATATTGTCTTAGCAGATGGAATCTCTTGTTGGTAAAATAAACAGTGATAGGAAGCGGTGCCTCAAAAAAAGCTTAGTCTTAGAAGGAATGCTATCAGAGTATCTATAGTAAGACACTGTACTAATAATGACGTAATACAAGAATATATTTCCTAACACCTGCAGGCCTCGGAGTTTACTGGCAAACTGTACCGTTAAATTCCGTAACTCCTACTCGTCTGCCTACCTATAGTTGCTTTAAACACGTCGATTGGAACTAATTTGGGATATTGGCTCCTCACATTTTTCAAACTTCTCAAAAGTATTAGGTGCTCTATAGCTGAAGATTGCAATATTACAAATTACTCATAAAAACATGTGTATTACTTCACCATCCAATTCTCCAAAATTAGTTCCAATGGTGTTTATACATCATGACATCGCCGTTTTATTGTACTATACTTCAGTCATGCAAATTCTCAAAACGTTTCGAAAGTGACCGTAACAGCCGTAAATGAATAAAATATACATGTGCAAAACACGTACGATTAGTTTTAAAAGATATCGTTGGACACTAATAACCAAACACTTTTTGTTCTTGAAACAAGAGTTCCGTCATTTCCCCATCAGGCACGGCGAAGTAGGCTATCTGATGATATCCATCAAATAAATGTTGAATGCATAAAGACTTTATACTTTGTCCATCTTGTCCGTCGCTCTGGTGAAGGTGTCGATTATGCAGGTAAAATCGGTAAATGCGGCCCGGGAAATGGAACCATATTGAGCTTACCTTGTAAGAACACTTATGGCATCGGCCCTTCCCTATATAACGGTAGACTTCAGACGAATTTCACGCGTTATTGGTAGATACCAAAAGAGGTAATATCACAACCTCGAATACATCTCAACCATCAAACAATAGATTAGAAGCTGAAAAGGAATATTTTGGATCACCGCACAATGTGTGTGGCTGTTTATGTGTGTCGACACAATGTGTGTGTGTTTATGTATGCTCAGTCTAAGTCACACGCGCATTGTTGGCTGGGTAGACCGGTAGTCTGCTCGATCGATAGATCGCCTGTTCAGCGCCCTCTAACGCAAGTAAGTTGCGTTAGGGAGCCTTCAGTAATTACAGGGCTGGGCCGGGTAGTCTCGGTTTACCCAGACTGCAGTGGGGCTCTACTTCCGCCCGCCCACACAGATTACTGTGTGGGCGGGCGGAAGTAGAGCCCCACTGCAGTCTGGGTAAACCGAGACTATGGGCCGGGGAATTCCGTGCGCACCTGTACTGTAAAATGTTACCCTCCCCTATCCTCGTGGCTAAAATGTGACCCTTCCTCTTGTCCGACATTCTAAAACTCGACCCCCCCCCCCCCACCTAATTGCTGTAGTATTCTCCCAAGGAATAACTGACTCAGTGATCAGATAATTTACATAACAACAGGTTTAATTGTTATGAGTTGTATACTCATACAACTCATTATCTACGTCAAGTCTACCATTTGGTACCACATGATTTTTTAGAATTGTAGTAAAACGGTATTAGCTTTCATTACAGTTTTATGTCAGTAAAACTTTTAAACAAATAATTATAGGTAAATGCGTCGCTCTTGTTTATGTTGCATTTTGTTGTGAATTGATTATTTCAATTCTTATTCAATTTATAGTTTCCTCTCGCATTTATATATTTATTTGTTTAGGTTTGTTTCATTTCAATTCTCAATCAATTTATTTTCTTATATTTCTTTGTTTTATTTATTTATTTTGGTCGTTTGTTTTTGTTCAACCTGGCTTCCCTGTGGGAAAAGTAACACAAATCACCATACAAATTGCTGAACTGTTTTTTGATGAAAACAGGACCAAACGTTTGAAGGGATGGATAATATATCAGATCCTTTTTGTGGTTGCCATATAGAACCAGCAAATGAGTAAGAAGACAAAACGGTGTCCTGGTACTGTATCAATGTTATACCATTTATTTTACATGAGAACAGCAATGTTTGAAGCATTAATCATATACTTATGCCCATTTCGCTTCATCCTAGTGATGTTTGCCGTAAAATATCAGCTGTGATATTTCACGGTAAACGTCGAGATATCCACGATAAACGTCATCGGTTTTGGAGTGTTCCCGAACTACAATTGCGATTTGATGGTAAATAATGTAAACAAACGAAATAGTTGGAGTCCCAAAGGTTTAGGCCTGTTTTACTGCTCATGAGGAAATAAAATGGGAAAAAAAATGCAAAAATGCGCGACGATAGTGCATAACACAGTGCTGTATAAAACAGAACTGCAAACACTAACATTCCATTCAGAACTGTACACATATGTCACTGTCAAAACTACAAAAATACTAAAGCAACACTGCTGTGAATTTATCTCTTCGTGCATTCCTATGTCGTTTTCATGTTTTTGCACGTTATAGAATAGTATAAAAATAGTATAAGAATTACAAAAAATGAGAAGAAAACAACGTCACCGCATCATTTTTGCAATATGTCTAGGATGAGAAACAAACTTTTAAGTTTACTTGGCCTTACAATTCTTTTCTGATATACCACTTGTTTGAGCTCAATTTGAAACATTGGAGAAAGAAAAATTTTCAGCCTCACTTTTTGAAAATCAAAAATATTATTTTTCTCCATAGAGTTCACAATAAGATGGCGGCCATTTAAATTTCAAATGTCGTACTGAAATCTTGGGCAATTTGTTTCACTAATACCAAATTTTGCAAGGTGACCCTACATTTTTAGCTCACGTGTTTACACACTTGAGCTAATGTCGTAGCAATGTCTGTCTGTCCCTGTGTGTGTTAGTGTGTCTGTCTCTGTCTGTCTTTTTACACGATAATTCAAAAACGCCTGAACGGATTCAAGTCCGATTTGGTAGACAGGTACTCTATGCTAATTACAAGTCTAGAACTGATGACATTTTGGATAGTATGGCTTGCATATTAATGAAGTTATGAACGATCTTTTCTGCATATAATGGCTTCCTATGGAGACAGTAATGACAGTGTTGACACATATCGAGAAATACTGCACAAAATTCCATGAAACTTTTCACATTTTGATGATACTGTGAGTGTCATGCCAATTATCTGCTCAATTGCATATTTAATGAACTTTCGTAATTATTCATGTAACGCCAAAATAACTGCACCAAATTTGATGAAACTGCTGCAGATACTGATCTGAGAGATATCTGACTGTTTTGAAGTATATAGCAGTGTAAAGTTAATTAAGGATTCATTTGCATATTTAATGAACTTAGTGATATAACTCTGAAATTATTGCACCAAAATTTGGTGAATCCTGCTACACATATTGTTCTGATAAATATCTAATTGTCCTGTGAAGCACTGACCAGTGATAACTTATTTAAGGGTTCATTTGCATATTTAATAAACTTTGAAATCAGTGATATTATCCGAAATTACAGCATTAAATTTAATGAAACAGGGTACAGAGGTTGATTGGCTAAATATCTAATTGACCCATGAAGAATTGAGCAGTGTCAAGATAATAAACAGCTCATTTGCATATCAAATTAAGTTTTGTAATTAGTGATTTAACTCCATGAGTACTGTTTGTGCTGATAGATATCTGATTGTTCTGTGAAGCGTACTACTTATGAAATGAACCTATTGTGAACCGCGTGAGCACATTCAGTTCACATCTGGTTATTCTTGATTTTGGAAGAGAAGGATTGAAAGATTCCTTGAGGGAAGTTTGAGCCAAAGTTTAAGTCTTTCACTTTCGAAGTGCATACTACCCTAAAGTATAAAAAAGAAAAGAAAATACACTAGATAGGGACACAAACAAGACGGAGCAGCTTATTTCTGTTGTTCTTTATTCAAAAAATTTGGTTTCAGGAAACAACTGAAAGTTAACCTACACCATTGTCTTACATTAAAGAAAACATTGGAAAAAAAATTGAAGTTCTACAGAAGAGCAAGTCTGATTACAAAAAAAGTAATTGTGCACTAAAACTGCCTCTGCAATAAACACATTTGGTAAACGGAAAAGTAATTTTGTTATCAGTATACTTGGTAAATCACAGATCAACAGAAGTGACAATTTCATTAAACTTTCCCCACTCCGTCAAAACAAAATGGAGAATTTCCAATAGTTAGAAATCAAGACCTTGTGCAGTGCTAGAATTGTGAACTGCATTCAAAATATCGTTACTGGCACGAATTATTTCTGCGAGGGAACTGAACATTTTCTGCAGAAGGTAAGTGTGCTGGCCACAAACCTGTAAATTACCACACTGAAAATCCAACAAAAGTGCAATGAAAAATTATTATAAAATTAAACACATGTTAATCTGCCCTGACCTACCATAAACCAATAATGCATAATTGTCAGGGTACAACATTTTCAAAGTAGTATGAATATCCCCTATTGTAGTACAACAAAACTCTAAAAATATGTAATTTTTCGATGCAAAATAAAATGTCACCGAGCAAATCAGAAAACACATATAGGCGTCTGTTGCAAATCCAAAAGTACCCCTGATAAATTCTTGAAATTTTGTTCTTTCTTTAGGGGGCTATGTCAAAAAGTCATGACTAGCACTTGCCCCATCAAATGTGTAGTACCAACGATTGGAGAGCCACATGAACAGCCATGAGGCTTTAAAACAGAGCTGGAAATTTGGAACAACTTTGTCATGTGCAAGATGGCAACAAGCTGAATTTTGAAGTGGTGTAGTTATATCATCCATGTTATGTATGTATACATGACAGCAAATGAAGGAAAATATACATTGCGCCCACTATTCTGTGAGTGCTGCAGACTGGCAAAATGCTTGTGCAATAGTAATAAAAATAGAAGAATCAACAGAAACGCTCAACTTAGTTTACGGACACTTCGTTTTCACATGACTAAATGCTCAATGGATTTGTTGATTTAACAGTTGGTTTGAACAAGTTTAGAATCTACTTTGAAAAGCACATCCATGGACAGAAACTAAAAGCCAGGTGGCGCTTGTTCCAAATTGAATATTCATGACCATTTATGATCATGGGACTTATGGTATCAGATAGTCAACATTAGGTGAGACAAAAAAATCAAGAAACACAAAATTTTGCATGATACAGCTTTCAGTGTCTTCGTTTTCACCGATGCTGACAGACATAAGAGAATAAATTCAAGCGCATGACAAAATGAAAACTGCCAGTGGATATTGCTCAACAACGTGTATGAACTGAAACCAAAACAACATGGCTTGAGGGTTAGAAACACACATTTATAGGAGAGACACTAGCACTACATTGAGTTTTCAATCAAAATCCACATCAGAAAAAGTGAGTAAAAAATCCAAACTCAAGTTCAGGATGACTGAAAAACAACATCAAAATGCAACAAAGTAGACTATGTTTATTGCAGAGGCAAGTAGTTTCAAATGTCTATTTTGTCAACGTCCTTTTTGAATGTACCTTGTTTCATCTGACAGCCTACATAATTACAAGCCTCGTATATTGCTACGTTTCTATGTTACACAGATTATACAACATAAGACTTGCATCATCTTGCAAGCCTTTCTTCCCTTAGTCACTGGTCTCTGTAATGCACGCACACAAAAAAGGAAAATTGTCGTATTTTGACACGCATCTAAAAGTCCTTTCCCATGATAAAAGAAAATGATTCATTTTCTTCTCTGCTTTCTCATCGATGACTCTATGGCCTATCTGACAGCATCAGTGTTTTTCTCTTTCTTTATTGGATTCTCAGAAGTATAAATGTCGTTTTCAAAATAATCTGAAAACTCTCGCAACTTATGGTGGACCTTCCCGTGGCAGCTGCCGTCTCAGGCTCCACAGGAAACCTGTGAATCTGTCCACTTTTGTGTAGATTTAACCTTGGCTTTCATTACAAACTGAACTGATACAGGGACATAGATATCGCTTGACGAGATTAAAGTTACAGCCCCCGCCTTGTATTCTGCCTTCTGGTCCAGTTTTTCTTTACATGCTCCTGCCTACTGTTATAAATTTTTGCATAATAAAAATACAGTGGGTTTATTTCAGTGCCACAACTCGGTATGTCAGACGGATACATTGTAAGGACGATATAAATAATAAGCTTGGGTATTACTCATTGAATTACAGTAAACCAACATGGGACAGCTGCTCTGTCTAGACCAAGAGCTGAATAGTTGATTACACTTTATCTACAATGTAGCTGTTTATAGAGTTTCAGTTGAAAGCATAAACAAGAAAACGTGCGTTTTTTAAATTTACTTTCAGCAGAGAAAACCTCTTCAGCTCTTCAACTCTCTGCTGAAATTGTAAAACCAGTTACATTGTAGCCCAAGCGTAACCAACTGATTATCTCTAAGTCCAAGCAGAGCTGCCCTATAATGGTTTAATGTAATTAATGATTTAGTGACTTTGAATGTGTTGTGACACCCAAGCTATTTGTTTGTTTTGTACATACAATTTGTCCATCTCATACACTGAGTTGTGACACCAACTTGAAACGGACTGTAAAAAGATGTTTTTTGTTTTAATCACCAGGCAGTTTCCGGAAGACCAGAGAGGCAGGATACCATAGAAGTAGGTCATCTTTTCACAAAGGTCAGCATCAAGCCTACATAATACATCCTGATTCGAATAAAGCAGAACTTTCTCAAGAAAAACATATTTTTACACCCGATACAATGATTATCTAAACCCTTGGGGAACAACATTGTGATTTGGATGTTCTCTCCACAGCATCATTCAGTGTATCAAAGTTTTTGCCCAATACAACCCCCTTAAACACCCCCCTCCCTCCCCTGAAATGACCTTGTCAATTTTATTCAGATCATAGACTTCTATGGATCTGAAGACTGACCAAATCTAAAGTGCACAAAACTAGACTATATCTTTTCCGTACTTCGTTCCCAACTAACATATCTGATGTTTTGCCCCTTTAAATTTCCCTCCCTAATTGCACCATCAAACCCCTTACTGACATCCCCTCCACTTAATTCACTCCCCTCCCCAGTCCCTATACCAAAATGGCAGTATCCCAAAAGTTCATCTTTCACCCGATGGATAAACAAATTACATCAAAACACAATTGTACGAACTTGCAGATTGAAACCTTGTGTTTTTGTTTCCTTCTCTTCAAAATCAAACGAAAAGTTCATGAGTATTTCTTTTCAAAAGAACCTACCTAGCATATCATGTAAACAGCTCTATGGATTTTCTGTTTCTTTACTTTAAGCACCCCTTTCCATCGCTGCAGGTGTGACACTGGTAGATGGAACAACTAAGGGAAGGTGGTGAATGGGTTAAACCAAGGCAGAATCTTGCAAGAAAATTGAACAATTTCTGTTCAGTTTGGTTCGCCAACTTTCAAGCATAGGTAGTAGAATAAGAGTGCTCTATTGGTCAATGTCAGATGGGCCCCTCCAACAGAGACGACTACGGTCAGTTGTACCGACATGAAGCACGCTAGCTCTTTTGTCATTATACACACAAGACATCAGACTGATATGATTTTAAGTCACGCACACTGCTGGGCACACTTTTGCATGCTGTTGTGTGTTTTCGTACTGGCGTCGTATGATTTGCTGTTTGCATGAAACACAGATTATGAATAAAAAGAGTGTGAGATCTAGAACACTGCTATTGACACCCTGGCAAATTTTTCAGCTGTTTTGATGTCCATAAACACTACATGTGCCAACTGACAACTCAGGAATACTCCGTTTGTCAGAGCCCAAGGTAAATAATTTTTTTTATCAAAAAAGATCTGCATAATACTTCTTTATCAATCTTGCATGAAAGAAAATCAGTTTCAGTAAATTTAGATTTCAAAAACTTTTCTCAAGCAAGACGAAGAGTGCGACAGTATTTTCATATTTAAAATTCTCTGAATATGCCCATTATTTTTTACAAAGCAAACATGGATTTTTGTTTCCAAGGAAACATATCGGGACAATTTAAATTTGTCAGCTTCACGAGAGATAACGCAAAGCGTAGGCAGAATAGTAATACAATCTAAAAATTATTTGCTACATGGAAGACAGTCCTAAGCTCATAAATATGCAAGATCTCACTGAACATATAACCTGGTTGCCTTGCAAGGTTTTGAAGAGGGCGACCTCCAGGTAAAATTTCCTGCATGGCTTGGCTCACAGACTGCTCCTCAAAAACAAGAAACACAAAAAAATATTGCACAAATATCAAGAAATCACTCATAATTTCCAAATATGTACGGCGGGGAAAAAGAACATCATACGGCCATTCGTTTCTTTCTTTTCCCTATTCCATTTTTTTTCTTATTTAAATCGCCAAATTAGGAAACACTTTTATCAGAAAAATATTTTGTAGAGTTTGTACCATGATTTAAGTTTGGCTCGATTAAAAAGTGTTTTTTTTCCCCACTGAAAACGAGAACAGATTATTTCAAGCACAGTGATTGCTCGATGAAACCAGCGGGCAATCAACTTTGAGGAAAAAAGAGAAACGCTAGTTTCTTCAGGGAAAAGAGAATGCAATTTAAATATTGCTGAAATCAGTAGAGAAGCAAAAGGAAAGAACGTTTGAAATGAAACTGAAAAGGACCCTGTACAGATTTAAATTTGACAGACAAACTAACCGCATTCTGAAGCAGTTGCTTCTCTTGTTCCTTGCGATTAATCCACTGTTCATAGATTGCGTTCAGACACCTCAATTTTGAAGTGTACTGCTTCAACTCACAGAAGTGAAATTTTTCTGACTTATCGCACATTTCTGATAGATATCCTAATTTTCAGAATTTTTTTTTTTTTTTATCTCTTCATGTCATAATTCTGCATCATATCTGCTTGATCATTTTGATCAAATGTTTTCTATCAAAAAATTTGTCTCCCCTTCTTTCTTTCCTTTTTTTTTTATTATCTTTGTATTATATAAAAAAGTTATGTTGCCTTGACGGGTGCACTGTTATCTTATCCTGTAACTTACAACTTGTTCATTGAACAGGATTAAGTGCACCCTTCTAGTCAAAATGGAATGAGCCCAACGAATGTCTGTGAGGACCAAACCATTTCACGTTTCCAGGGGTGGTCAGACTAATTTTTAGATGAGGTCGCATCTCCTGTAGAAGAGTAGATACGGAACCTTGGGTGGCACTGGCCTCAGAATACTATTGATGGTAACTGGCTTGACGTTGGTATCATCTGTGCGTACCCATCCATTGATACCAGGGTGGTAGAAGTCACATGTGTAATGCCCTCCACTGGCGTTTTTTCCATGGTGATAGACAACTGCAAGAAAAGAACCCAAATAAATAACTTTCACTTCGTCTAAACATAGTCATTACACACATGCTGTAAAAATGTGTTTTTTCTGTGGTGATAGACAACAGCAAAAAACCCCCAAATAAATAACTTTTACTTTGTCCAAAACATAGACTCATTACACACATTCTGATACCACAGATCATGCAGAACTTTTGTACTTGACCCTTTTACCAAATTGGTTTTGCCAAAACCCATCATTATTTATGGTACTTGTTGGACCTGTTCACAGGGAATTGGGGTGAGCAGGTCATATCTTCATTGTTTGTAAAAGAGGAAACTTGAGTTTTTTCATAAGAATGTAGCTAATCCACTGTCAGAGTTAAAAGCCTCCGTCTGTTTTTTTTTATCCTGGGAAAAACCTTGGCAGAGAACCATCTACTTGCAATGTTGGCTTGATGTATGTACTTACTTGCAAACAGCTTGTATGACCTTTGGGTTATGTGTAGTTTGTTCTTCACTAGCGGAGACAGCAAATCTGCAGAGATAAAATGAAGACAGAACTCGTTATCGAGACCCCAGTCTTTCAAATACCAAAGTTTATCAAGTCAGTGTTCAGTAACATCAGGCTTTCTATTTGATTTCAGCAAAACACAAATCTTGTCAAAACAAACCGAAAATATCTACAGATGTTTCCAGCAGATTTGTTTAAGTTACAAGTACATTTAAATTACAGTACACACCCAATATCAGAATACTGATTTTAAACTCTGCTCTATTCTACTACGGACGTAAAACATTACAACTTACCTTTGCTGATTTCTAAGTCTACAGTATAGTCTATTTTCTTTTGAAGTTTGAGGCAGCCACCGTTCTTGTCGTACAGGAATCTCTTCAGATGCAACACCAACACTGGTGGCAGTACTTCTAAAGTTATCCTTCTAAAAGTTTCCGCCTGCAGACAGAAAAGTTACAAAGGGGGACTTTAACATGAGCGGTCCAATAAGCAGATTCATTGTCTCATGCAAACTATTGGAAGGGCCTGCACTTTGTTGCTCACTCACATCCATTTTGCAATGTGGGAGTCCACCAAATCCTATGAAAATGATAAGGTTGACCACATACTGATCGTAAAAGAGTAGGGGCATTTAAATCTGTTTATTATCTGACTCTATTCAAATCAAATCAGATCATGAGGAAGCACTAGTAAAACACAATGAAGATGAAGAGTATAGCTTTGCTCTCAAAGTACAGAAGGTAAGACAAGTAAACTTGCACTCTCATCTGTGAGACACCCTGGTAAAGATTCACAGTGAGCAATTTCTACAGGTGATATTCATATTAGAGCCAGGAAAAGATGCATGGAATTATCAACAAATGTTTGCGATCCTGCAGACAAGAGTATGACCTAGAATAAGGAAGATAGGTGGGAAGACAGGCAAATCCATTAGGAAGCAGTATTTGATGGTTCCTGGAACTGATCAATCTGCTATTTATTTGCCAGTAGTGCATAAATTACTTTTATCATATAAGGGTATTACTATTTGCCAGTCTGTAGCAGTAGCATTTAAGAATGAAGCTTTTCTTTCAAAGATATTATTTGCTGAGGTGAGAAAAATCTGAGTGTTTAACTGTGTCGGGAAAGAATCTCTGTAAACGGTGTCCAAAATAATTTATTGAAAGATGCATCTAACTCTCATCCGGGCACTGCTCTTGAACTTTTGTGAAAGAACAAGATCCAGGCATCAGCAGGGTGGGCATTATCCAGTGTCTGATGGTTGCAGGACATTTGCCATCTAGTTTGCAAGCACTGCCTACATTGCTGTACCATACAAGAGAATTGGCTTTTCCTGGTCTCTTGAAACATAGTGAAAAATCATTGGTCCAAACATATTTTGGTGACCCCTGACCCCGGACTACTGGACTCTGCTGACCCTTGACACAGCAGTGAATGGTGACATACCTCAGACTTGGACTTTGCACTTGTATAGTCATGCAGTGTTTCACGACTGACCAATGACTGCAAGGCGTCTTTTACTGACCATGTCTTGTCATACTGAAAACAACAGAATTTAAAAATTGTACATCTTTCATAAGCGACACATTTAACTTAATTTAAAGTCAGCTCACACTGATTTTTTCTTCTACTTGAAAACAAGTTCATTTGATCATCATACAGATAGCTTTGGAACATTTGTAATATTGTATAATAATGTATTTATCACAGTTTTGACACATTATTACTACTCTTGTATGTCATCAATTTGCAAGTAAACTACCACAATAACAACAAAGTCAGTTTCTTTGTCTCTCAACTACCATATTCAGACCAAATTAGTTTTGTGTTCCCCCACCTCTCTCTCCCTCTCCCCCTCCCCACATGTACTGAACACACTCACAAACCCTTTCATACACTAGATGGACTGCCAATAAACTTACCTGAATGTCTAACTGAAGTGTAAAGAATGGTTGCAGGGTGGCTGATTCCTTGGAGCCATGCTGATGCAGGGCAGATCTCATCTGACCACCAAAGATCTCCGATATTGAAGACTGTAGGAAGTTGGCCTGACAAGAAAACAAAGCCAATCTTTAAAAATACCGTCAAGGACACTATGTGCTCACATTCGGTTTGAATTGGTCCATTTGAGAAATATTTAAACCAGGAAAAACAAGAATGACAAAAGCAAATAAGGTCTCCAACTTAGGTACTGGAGGTCATCTTTAGGAACACGCATATCAACTTCTATAGCAATGGGAGAAGCAGATCCTAAATACATAAGCAAATGTCAACAACAAAAAACAGAGAAGGCTTGATAAAAAGAAAAGGTGGGAGTGGGCAAGAAATGCACAAGGATCTGGTAAAAAGTAATGCTACATCATTGATCTTCTAAACCTTACACCCTCCTGCATATCAAATGTTCCACCCCTTGGTTTTACATAAGACCAAATGACAGGAAGTACATTTACAACCTTGGAGATTTTTAATTAATGCCATGAGTGTTATCATTCTAATGTAAACAGCACTTAAGTTAGTGACAGATAGTGAAATGCCTTCCACTGTTGGCGGTGATTACAACATCTGGAATTATCCTGGATCCAAATTTCTCATCAGTTCTTGTATGTCTTACGTAGAATAGTTGCAAAAATTGGTCCAAAATGAAAAAAATCACCTCAGCTTTCTTTTCAGGATCAAATTTTCCTATATATTGGTACCAAATATGACAAAATTATGTTCACAGCCTTCAAAATTGTCTCACACCATATCCTGGGTTGGTGTAGGTCATTTAAGGTCACAAACTGAGAAAAGTACCTAAATATACAAATTTTGGGGTTTCCCAACACTTTGAGCAGAAAATTTATCTAATAACATCTTTCGGAACTTTATACCAAATTACAAAGCTATCAAACAAGGAACTTTATACCAAATTACAAAGCTATCAAACAAGTAATGCTGAGATAAAGTTTTCTCGACCAAAAATGACAATATTGTCTTAAAAATACAATTTTTATATTTCAGGACAATTCCCTCATATCTAACTATTGTTATCTCTGTACGTCTGTGTACCAAATATGAAAGCTGTCTGTCCAGGGGTTTTAAAAAGGAAATACTGTTTAAGATTTTTGACCAAAATGACAAAATTGCACAAAAACAGTAATTTTCCCAATTTTGTCATAATTTCAACAAATTAGAAGAGTAACACCCTTGCAAAGAGACAACCCAAATTTGAGAGCAATTGGGCTGGCGGTTTCAGAGAAGAATAATTTTTACTTAAAATGAGAAAAATCACAAAAAAATTCAGCAAAAATACAAAATTAAGACATCTTCACAATATTCATAAAACTGTATAAGGTTCACCTAAGGTACTTGCACACAAATTTTCAAAGCAATCAAAAAAGCGGTTCTTGAGTTATTAATTCTTAACCATTTTCACATTTTGTAAGCTCATTTGCATAATTTTGGCAATGCAGACTTCATTTGAACAAAATCCCATCTACAGCCCAGGATGCATCCACACACCAAATAGCAAGCTGAAACGTGCAGCGGTTTGCGTGTTTTTGATGTTGACGGACATACTGTACGTACATACATACATACATACATACATACATACATACATACATACATACATACATACATACAGACGCCATCGACTTCAGCCTATACGATAAACTCACATTGGTAAAACCAAATGTGAGCTAAAAAACCTTGAAACCTTCCTCTTCAAGGTCATGTGATATAACAGCACCAGTTTAATATTCTAAAGTCACTGAGGAGTATTCTGCAACTTTCCAGGGGTATTACAATTATGGAGAGAAAAAAAAAATTTCAAGGCATGTCTATATTGTAAATGTCAGGAAACTATCTTCTACGCCATGTAACACTGTATGCCAGTATGTGTCCTGACAGACTTCTGAATCTTGGAGTAAATTTAGGAATTTGCGGATGTTCAACCTGCCTGGTATTAATACTAGTGGTATGGATACTTTTCTTGTGTCTAAAACACTCTTTGAGTCAGAGGTACACCAGGGGACACCGCTGAATGCAGAGTGATACTTACAAGTTTTAACACTACATTGATTTTCAAATACTATTAAGTCCCACAACTCGTCCAGTTTTTTTGAATTTTTCATGAAAATAGTTTGAAATTTCTGAATTTTTCAAGGAGTATAAAAATCCTGACAATCCCATGCAAGAAACCACTAAGTCTTGATGTCATGTGACTTGACACTTACAGATCTGGTGATACTGCTTTTGTTCTTGGGACCCACTTGTTCCCACTCTTCATCGTTGTCGTCATCTTCTACTTCCTCAGCTACCTTGCCATCAGCTGGGCCGTTGCTGTTCTCCACTGACGGGCCATTCATGGTGTCTGGTTCTGAAGACACAACGATGGGAACAGGGGTTATATGAGAGGAAAAATGCATTGGGCAGTGATTTTAATTGACATCAGATTGGGAAAATAATGACAGGTTTACAAAGTATCTTAATGTTATTTTCTTACATGTAATTTCAGACAAGAGACAGTTCATTTTCTGGAACCACTTATCATTAGCCAGCTGAGTCAAATTGAGAAATCTGAACCCTTTCAACTACCATGGTTTGGTTCAAACCCATTGTTATCGATGGTGATAGTGGACCTGTTTACTGGGAATGGGGGGATGAGCAGGTTAAATGTTGCTAAATGTTGAAGCATTTTTTCTGCTTTTCCGATGAACATCTAAATGTTTTTCTCACCAGTAGAAATACAACATGGTTTGGGGACGGATGACCAGCAAACTCTTTAACAACTATACAAGCAGGTACATATAGAAGAAATTGTCCAAAAAATATTCAGGTAGAAGACAATTTATGAGGCCTGTGCAACTCAGTCCTAGCGTGAGACTTGCTGAAAACACTGGAATGTAGTGAAAGGCTGATTTTCAGTGAATTTTTATATCATTGATTTTTCCAATCTTTTTGGTGGTGAAATCCAGGAATCTCACCAACAAAATCTGAAGTGACAGAGTGTCTTTATACTCACTGGCTCCTTCTTTGCTTTCAGTCACAAACTTGGTGGAAGTAAGCATTTCCTCATGGAGTCCATTTAGTATGAATCCCAAAAACTCCTCAGCATCTTCCTGTCTTCCCTGAACAATTTTATATGCATCATACAAAAATCATTCAACAGGGTCCCAGAAACCAACATAATCAACTCATAATACTGTACAGCACATTGAACTAACAAAGCAACTTGGATGTATAATTCAGTGTACATGTACAGATAGTTAAAATTATGTACACAACACCACTTATTTTTCAAATTATAAAACCTCTGATCTACAATGCAACGTTTAGAAAAGTGTTACAATTCCTCCCTTTAAAACAGCATATTCAACAAGTCTGGAGGTTTTCCTTATTTTACCTTGGCTACAGAATGACATACAGTATTTGAGCAAATCAGTGCATGTTCAGTTTTATTACAGTCACTAAAATTTCAAAGTGCAGGCATTTTCCTTGTAAAGATGATATTGATCAAAGTATTAGTGTGAAAGTCAGCTCCTGTATCCAAACAGTTTATAAGACAGACGGTCAGAACAATGTACACTGCATAATGGAATCAACCTGTTAACCCCTGCAATGTGTGTGGAGTGGTCCCTTCAAAATACTATAACACTGTACACAGATGTGAGCATTTGTTTTAGGGGGATATGATTGCTTGAAAGTTACATGTATCCTTACCCTTGTCGACATGCTGGATTTGACAATAGTGAGAAGACGATAGACATAAGTTGGCTCAAACGGGAATCCTGGACGTAAATCTTGAGCCGTTCTTTTGCCGCCTGACAAATAAAATACAACAAACTGGGAATCATAACAGAGCCACGATGGCATGATGTATGACTGCGTGCTGAATCACTGGTTTGTGGAGGTCTTTGTCGTAATTCACAAAGTCAATTTGTGGTTGCTGTGCAATAATAATGGTCAATATTAAAGCAAGTTGTAAACAGAGAAAGGGACAACCAATGAGGTTATCTCAAATAAAATCTGAAATGATTTTGGTGACATCAAAATAAACAGCAGCAACATGTGATGTTACTGATTGCATTGCAAAGTTACCATACCAGATTTAAGAGTTTTACTCACCAGGTTTGGGCGGCATAGGTTGAAATTCATTCACAAACTCAGCTCTGAAACAAAGCAGTTGATCATTATGGAATAAATAAATGCTACATAATACTGTGTTAGATTATTAGATAGTTCAAATTTTATGTTCTATGTACATGTTCTTGTATGAAACTTTTGTGCCAACCACATTGCCATATATACATGTATATATTTAGGCTGGCAAGGAGTAAGTTCCCTGGAGGTCATGTACAGTTGAATCGTGGTTACTAAGATGCTTTTGATAATTATGTGTAAAGCCAGGCCCAAACACCTAACTGGTATTCTCCAATTTTACATGTCAGTCTGAGAGTTCTTAAGTTCAACAGTTCAATCATAGCCAGTGTTCTGCTGAGGTTTGGGAAGATAGACGAATGGTTTTGGAAACCTTGTAACTTTTTCTGTTTTCAAATAGCATGATTGTATTGATGGTTTTGGGGGAACCTCTACAACATGACTTGGGAACCGTTGTAAAATTTAATGAGGTACCTGCCTGACCAATAACACTGATATGCACCAATACCAACAAAAATTGAGAATAAGGCAAAATTGAAGACATGTACTTTATAGGGTTCTGTTCTAATATTGTCTCGTCCCCTTGAAACGACTTCCACACTTTGATATATGAAAGACATACTCGCAAAATATGAGTGGAACAGGGGCATACAACTGTATAATTTCCCTACTTTCAATAAAAGATTTGAGTTTTGAGTAATTAGGTTTTTCAATTTGCAGAATGGTAAATTTGTAAAGGCCAAGAAGAATACATTTTCCAAGGTCAATTTTGCTTAATGGACAGTGTTATAACATGCGAATTAAGGAGATAATCTCTCAGTTATGAAACACTCCGAACAAGAAATTTCAAACAGCGTGCTGAAACTGCACATTTTCCAATCAAAATAGAATAAACTAATGCCTTGGATCCGTCCTCCAGGCCAATCTATGGATTTGCAAGTGTTGGTTTTTAAGCTCAAAAAATTAATTCATCTGAAGAAAACAGTCATTGATAGATGATTGCTGAGTTTATGAGCATAATGTAATATGTTGGCTAGGAAACGCATTTCACAAGAAAATGAAAATTTAATAACACTGGACACCTACGGATTTGGTCCAGGCGCTTTGTGAATGCCTAAATCATTCCTGAGAACAAAGTTCAAGGTTTGTGAGACAAAGGGCTCGAATTGAAGCAAAATTGAGTTGTGCTAGTAATACAAAATTAAAGAAAATATGTTCTTCGCAAAACAGTCTACATTGAAGAATGCTGAAGTGGTCCACTGAAAATTTATTCCGAAATCATTTAATATTTAACAAATATGATGAAATCTAAGACTTTTAATATAACTGTCTCCATTATACTGATATTAATTCAGGATGCACTCTCAAACTGGCGCTATTGGTTGCTTCCTCTTGTCAGAGGTGTTTTGGAGACAGCATAGCGAAAGCTGCACAGGAAACAGTGCCCCTTGCGGTGGGTGTCACGGCATAGCATATGTAAATCAGGTAAAAGTACATTCTTATTACACCTATGATACATCCTCACGTGATTTAATAACAGAGTATCATAACATATGGTTACACAAGCTTGTTAATCTTAATATCAGCAGCACATTGAGAAAAATAAACTTTGCTGATGACTGATGTAGATTTTAAAAGAAAGGCTAGGACAGGGTTGATTCCTGAAGACCAGAAAGTTGCCATCGTTTCATCTTTTTCCTTGTCATGTTGTTCTCATTTACATGAAATCTACTGTGGCATGATAAAGACCTGCCTTATCCTTTCATAACAGCATTTACTGTAGTCATTTAGATGTCAATCATTGTTTCATCTAGAAGCACAATGAAGGCGGAATTGATTCACGATAATTAGATTTAGATCCAGGTCTTAGAAAAAGCTTAAAACTTTGGATGCATCCAAAAATGTAATTAAATCAGCAACACTGTCTGAAGATTGATGTTGGCTCAATTGACTTCACAATTTCAGACTGAGAGGATATGACAGTTTTTCTGATAAATACAATTTTCATCGACATCATATTCTTTGAATCAAAGCTTTAGCTGAGAGAGAGGAGTTTCACATGGGGAGTTTGAGGCAGAACGTTGGAAATCTCATACTCTGCACTGAACCACTCATCTTGAGAAAACAAGACAGGCCCTTTACCAGACAGACAATGTCATATGAAGCTCAATTTATCATTTATTGAGTCAAATCTTGCATCTGTTCACAACTTCACTTTGTTTACTGTACTTTGTCATATCTTAGCATGACGAAAAAGCTGTCACATACATACACATGATGTCACATACATCAGACAAATCTGTTGGTTTTTTTGTACTTACAGACTGTCCATCATGGGTGTTGAACTTGGACCGCGTCTGGACAAAGGTGTCACCGGTAGACACTTCAGTAAATTATATAAAGGTGGGCATGATAACAATGCCTGTAAAATCTGTGAAGTTTGGTTAAGGTAATAATGATACATTCACCATCTTGACTTAAATTACAGTGCAGTGTGCTTTCCGCTTGAAGTCACACAAGCATGCTTGCTGACAAGTTCCTCGCCATCTCCATCTCATGAAGTTAGACTCTGATCCTTTGCTACAAAGTCCGTTCCCAAGTAAAAATAATTTCGTAGCACCAGCATCAGTCATTAATTCTTGCAATAAACAATTTCACGACATCATGCTCACTGTTATTAAGAAACTTACACTGACAATTTAGATTTTTACACCTTGCAATTATTAAGAATTCTGAATCAATTCTATATCACGAAGAATTGTATACTAATAAGCCTTACATCTTCACAGCTTTGACAAAGATTCTAAAATCATATAGTCATGATGTACAACTCCATGTACGTCAAGATTAAAAGTTCTCTCTTCCATGATATACAACTGTACAAGCCCAAATCATCTACTGCAGACTATCCATCACCATGATTCAAATTTTCATAATTATGATTTAAAAAACTGTTCATCCTGTTCTTCAAAAGGCCTTTCTTTCAAGTTTCATGCATGATTTTTTTAAACAGATTTCAAGAAATTACATTTACTCACTATATCATTGCTGAAGGTCATCATGAGTTTGTGCACACACTACCCATCAGGCCATAACAAAATAATGAGTTTGCCAACCCTGAAAACAATAATCTACAGCTGTGTGGTCTCTATTCATCTGGTGAATGTAAATGTGTCAAATTATATCACATAGGCCATTCAAACTACAATACATATTGTCACTTTGACTAAACTGTCTGTAACAGTCTGTTTGAATTTTTTTCATACATACATCGCACACAGAGCATAGTGCCAGGCAGCTGCCATATGTTGCTCTGAGCCATACAAAGTCTGGCTAATTTGCATGCCTACGGAAACATTAAGCGTACTTTCAACGGAATTCAGTGTTAAAATTGTGGTCTGTACCCACTCTTCCTATCCCCGGAAGCAAAGAATAAACCTACAGATCTGTTTACCTTGGCTCTGCCAAGACAGTAGAGGAAGAGTCAATGATGCATTGTGGGAGAATGGAACTGGGACACAGCTTACAGGGTCAAAGGTTTTAGAAAGACCGGGGATGACTTGTTGTGTGCTATCAAGTCTACCTGCTATCAGTTCATAGACGGTACTTTTCTGTTCTGTACTTAAATCTGTGCCACTATTAACGTTTCAAATGACTATGATCCTACAACAGGCACTCTGGTGTACAGAACAGAGTACTGCAGTAGTTGCTGTCGCTTGAAGCGTTAATAAATGGTGAGCCTAAAATACAACAGGTGAGATTTCATGATTCTTTGAGGCAAACGGAGACTTCACCAATGTTGGTTACCTCAGTTGAAAATGTGTATAGTACACGCAATATAATAAAGCACTAACATGAAAGAGCATCATGTTTCCATGACGAGATGGCACATTGCCTGTGAAGGTACCAATGCCATGGAGGCTCTCAAATTTCAAAGTTCCATGGGCACATCTGAAAATTGCTTGAAGCATCCCCAGCTACTTGAAGAAACATGTCTTAAGCATCACTTGACTAAGCTGTCCTCAATATCAGCTTGGAGCTCACAGACACGTGAGCACAGCCCGCCTTTGTGTACTCGCCTACCAAACTGACACAAGATGTCATCAAGTTGGTACACTGGCGATGGCCAAACAAACAGACATTTTCATGCATGTAGTGCTCCGATATACATGTACATGTACATATTGTAAATAAGTGTTCTGAGACAAGTACTATACGTCTCTCGACCCGTGGTTGGTACATCACATTTCAAATAAATCATAGGAGTGTCAACACAGACACCTTGGCTAAATTCTGCTTGAGGTTCAAAAGTACAGAATCATTCCACGCTGATTTCAAGCCACTCTGACAAGATATACCCATGTACATGTACACATGTCTATATTTCAGTGCACTACAATGCTTTCTGTACAGCATTCTATCTGCTTCACAGATTCTTTAAGGTGGAATTCAATAGTTTCTAGGTTGCACAGTACCAGAATGTCTTCACATACTTGTGCAAAGGACAACCAGGGTTCATCGTCATATCTTTACATCTACTTCATAACTGCCACTTTCACTGCAGCGTGTACCTTGGTTTGACCCCTTTCACCATCATGGTTTGGCCTAGCATGCCTGTCTTAAATGGTGAGACAGGGCCTGCGTACTTGGTAATTGGGTGAAAAGTACAGAGCAAGCACTATACTCAGGATTTTCAACAAGGGGATTTCTAGGGTTGGGCCATCCCTGTGTTTTTGTTGCAATCTATTCATATGTTAGTAACTGTATGAAAGAATATGCAAATTATGCATTGTTATGTAAATTGTCCACAAATCTTGTTTTTTCAAGGCATGCAGAACACTGATACTACAACAGCTACATGTATATGTATATCCAGTACATGTATGTGGTTGTAGGCAGAAAGGGCTAGTTTGTCATACTACGGTAACACAGGTTTTGAAATGTACATTTTTTCAAGACATGACAAATGAAAATCCAGTTTGGCAAAAAGCATAAACATTCAGTGTTTCATCCAGGATGATGTTAACAGGGGGGATTTTCCCCCTTTACCAGAAAATTTAGAAAGGGATTTCACCAGTTCATGTGTTTTACTTAGATCTCTAAGGTGTGAATGGCACCATTTCATGGGGCCTGGTCCCCCCTTGACAAATTACTAGGGGGTGCGACATGTCACCAGAGGGGGAATCCCCCCATCCTCTAGATGAAACACTGAACATTGTACATGTACATACACACATACACATTTACTGCATTGTAATGTACATGTATTATGTTCACTTTCAACCTGAACACTGCATACGAAGATCCTATCTGTATTACTTTCAAAGGATACTGCATTTACGTAGCACCAGTTTCCAGTATTATTCAGGCCTCTAGGCTGTAAGGCTAGGGCACGGTATGGAAACTTGACATTGAGCAGGAACTCTGAAAACAAAGTAAAGTATATGTATATAGCTGTCACATCCATTGCAGAGGCAGTGTTAAAGGTATAGAGAGGAAAGCACTGAGATCTTATAGAAAGACTGTACATGTATCTGTTGCACAGAGTTCTCTGTCAAATTTGTCTTCAAAAGTGGTAGTGAAAACTATGAAAAGATAACGTTGGGATGCAATGCAAAACACTGAATAACTTGGAGAAACATAGCTAAAAATTTCACAAAGAGGATCTCAGCCCTCTAAACACTGACTCTGAGTTCCCAGTGGTTATAGCTATGTGTGACAAATAACAACACAGGCTGGACAGTACATGTAGTTCAACGTAATTTTAACATGATGCACTGTATGATCAAAGTTGCAAGCATGAAGACGTAAAGTATTCCTACATATTGTTTGTAGAATCTGTAATATCATCAGATTCCTGTTTTCTAGGTGCTTGGTAGTTTTTCAGTTCAAAAGTGAATCAGCTTCTTCAGCAACAGGTTCTGTAAAACACACCACTTCATTTCATATTTTTATAAATACAGCCTATTGCTGAAAATCTCTAATTCCGTTGTACTAAAAAGAAGATCTGTTTAAATGCTGAAATCATACCTCCAAGGTCTTTTGCCATTCTGTCCTCTTCAGGAACTACTGGCTGCTCCAACGGACCAGTCACAAAATTATCAGAAGTTTTCTTGGCAGTTGTCTGAGTTTTAGGAGGTTCATTTGAACTGCTGACATGACTTACATAGGCTAGAGGTGCCGAGGCAGGTACTGGGGTATTTTTAAACAGCCCTGCCCAGGACGCCACCTTTGGTTTTGCCGCACTGGCATTGTCACCCTGTTTATTGTTCCCATTTTCACCTTGTGTTGGGTAAGTTTCCTGTAGACCGTTGTTGCTGGGTATTTCAGAATTATCGCTTTTCCCTTCCTCTGTTTTCTTGTCATCCCCAGACGAAGTGGCAGGATTGACTGCGAGAGCAGAGGGGTTCTGATCGGCTGTTGGGACACTCGTTGGAGCAACAGACTGCTGTTTGTCAGAGTCGGAGTCATCGGCAGTGTGCATAGGGCTGACAGCATCAACGGGGCGGTTTTCAGTTTTGTCAACGCTGGCTGGCATGTCCTTTGTTCCTTCTGTTTTGCCTACATCCTCATTATTGTCAGTGGTAATGTTGATCACTCCTTGGTCTCCTCCAGTCAGTGCGTCAGTTTCCGTGATTTTAGGAACTGTGTGATTGCCAATTTTGTCTTGAGTTGTCTTTTCTATCTGGGCCGGCACGGGCTCCTCAGAAGTGTTTTTATTGTTAACTTGGCAGTCATTAGTCCTTGGGGGAATGGGGTCTGTATTAGAAGGTTGTGAAAGCACCATAGTTTGTTCATAGTTGCTTATTTGCTGTAAGTTTGCCGGATCTGTTTCTGTAGAAGGTTGATCACTGCTATTAGTACTAACACATTCCTCTTCTGGCCTTTGAACTACCCCCTCGCTGTCAACCACAGGTGCCACGTGTGTGTTCAATTTCATTGGGGCATCTCTGAGCGCATTCACATCATCTACTGGCACATTTTGTACTTTTTTATCGCCGATTCCATCGCTTTGATCCTCTAGCGGTTGTGGTTGGTCGCTTGGTTTTGCCTCCCCTCTGTGGTCAAGATGGTGATAAAGCTCTGGGTTTGTGTAATATTTCTGGTAATAGTCCGGATCACGTTTCTTTTTATTGCGCCGTCTTGGTTTATCTCCATTGCCACTGCTAGCCGCCGCTGTCGCGGCCGCAGTGGCAAAGTCATCGTTTGTGTTACTTCCAGGTACGTCCATGGAAGAATAGTCGTCACTGTTTGCTTGTTCATTGTCCATCGCTTCGGTTTCTCTGAAATTTGTATTACTTGGACAGTCATTGACGGCAGCGGTTTCCTTCTCGCTGCAAGCGGCACTGCCCGTGCCATCGGTTTTTGCGATTTCAGAGGATTTAGCAATCCCTTCTGCTGTATTCTTCTCTGTGGATTGGTGAGTCCCTGCTACAGCCGTTGGTAGATTGTAGTATTGGCTGAGATACTGATGGTCCGTTGTCAAGTCCCCTGTAAAATTGAACATAACTGTTACTGAAATGACAGTGGCATACAAAATCAAATCTTGGTGTTATTTTGTTGGGTGGCAATTTACCATTAAATACACCTACACTCAATTCATGCTCTCCCACTGTGGTAAATTTCATCACTCACACCTGGTGGTTTTATCTTGTAGCAATGGTCTGTCACAGACATTACCTGAAAAATGTATTTCATTACAAAATGCTATAGGCATAAACAGTGATCTAAGGTTTAAGTAAGCCATATATCAATGTTTTTAGGGAACAGGTGAATATAGTTTTGATGAATAGGGCTGACATGTCTAACAGTACATGTACTTCTCGGTGAAGATGACGATTGCAGTTTTTTACTTATGACCTATGTCTATGGTAGCCTAAACCTAAACAATTAAAGGTACTCTGTATTGGCGATTATTGTGTAATTATTTAAATTGAAAATTCAATGATGTAATTAAATAATGAATTTGGTGTTAATGCATGACTGCCTATTGCATATCTAAAATAGAATATCACTCTAACAAACACCAAGGTTGGATGGTATTAAAATGTACAGATCATGAAAATGGCACATCAAAACTGCTTATAATTTATCACTTCTTTAGTGTTGTTTCGGTGAATTATCTCACCAGGGGCTGATGGACATTGGGTTTCCGATTTTACAATTCAAAACTGTCAAAATGCACTGTGCTCAAAATTGTACATTTCAAACATTTTATATTCCATTGCTTCGTTGAATTTTGGTCATAAGTATACACAAAGAGACTGATAGTTTCTCAGATGGTCACGAGAATCCCTACTTTGAAGTTTTGGATCGGAAAAAAAAATTTTGGCAAAATTTGAGATGTTTCAATGTATGTTACATGTATACACAGAGATTTCATCAAACACGGTTTTTCACTTTGTCTAAAACCTTTCAGAATGTCTTCACACTTTTTCATTCAGACTCTTTTCAGGAAATCAAGTCAAATCTATTGTGGTACATGGATGGCGACATATATCAGGGTTGTTTTAAGCATTATACGCAGCCTGATAGGCACAGCTGTCAAATCTGATATGTCAGAGCCTTCATTGACCCCCTTCAAGGCATTTTATAGGTAATGACAATCACTGGCCCATACAGGGTTTAAATATTTTTTTCCCCCCCAGATGATCAAATTAGCTAAGATATAGATATACCCACAATGGCCTCTGATGTGTATCACAGGCAAAGAAGCTTTTGAAGTGTATAATTTATTTAGCGGCTTTTGATGTCTATCACACACAGAAGGTAAATAACAGAGATACATATGCATGTAGCCTTGTTTAGCTCAAAGGGAAACAAGTAAAGAGCACATTATGTACAGGTTGAAAAACACTGTGCCTGATAAGTTTCATTTACACGCTGATGACTCGAAGCAAGATCTCTCTCTGACGCAAGAAAGCATTACAAATTACACACACAGGCAGAGAGCTGATACAAAGACCTTTTCCAGAAACTGCTAAAGTGAAGCCTGGTGTTTCTAAAACGTCATCAAGTAGGAGTCATTCTCATTGATGATGTCAGAGGTGCTTTGATTACGATTGTTAATCTGCTGATCTCTGAGATTACGGATCGTTTTGTATTTCTACGAGACAGTGTGACCATACACAGAAAACGCGGTCTCCTGGGCACAGCAGTCAAATTTCATGGCAAACTTTTCATCAGTTTAGAAAATTTGCGGGGTCATATCTGTGCACTTCACTCTGCTTTGGACACTACTCAATGCAGCATCTAGCACAGTAGGGAACAATAAATAAAAATTCCAGATCACGCTTAATCAAAATGATTCATCACGATTCCTGTTACTTTGATGTTTATTTCCCTCTGCAAGCAAGTCACATGGGTTGAAATGGGTTGAAAATTACTAGGCTGTGCATGTAGCGTTTGTGTGAGTAGCACAACACGGGTCAAGCACGTGAAAAAATTTGGAAAGGCTGTATCATTGTGATAAGACCTGTGGTATATTGCAAAATAGGTGAAGAATAAATTAAAGGGTTAGTGGACACAGGAAAGAGGTCAAATTCTCAACTGGGTCGGTAATTTGTGCTTGTCGGGTACAGTTGAATGATCTATTTCATACCTTAGGGCAACCAAACGTGTCAAAGGTCACAATTTACATACACATGCTGGTACCCAATACCACCGTTTGTTAACACACAGATCCTCTAGTGCTTTGGAATATTTTCCAGCAAAATTGCTGGTATAAACAGAGATGCATACAACCCACAAATTGCAAGAATGTTTAATATGTGACTTTCAAAAGGCATGGTCATGTTAAAAAAAACATTGCCAGGTTCATTGTCAATTGTAAATTTCACTTAAAATGTTGATTTTACAGTACTAACTGGGGAAACGCTAAGGAAATAAGTAATGCTTGTTCAGAACCATCTTGTCAAAAGTGTGACTATGCCATGATTACATTTGCAAATCAGTTTCGCCCTGGTGATTTTCCTGAAGGTCAGATGCCAACGTCACTGCCAGTTACACCATTTCACTACCAGAGTTTGGTATAAACTCACTGTTTTCAATCGGTTGGGTGAATACATTGATACAAAATAGGAAGTGAAAGGGTTTAGAGGTGTATGTTTGCCCTAACATGTGAAAAATATATGTCCTTGCACATTTGCCTGTAGTTAATAACACTGGTCAATTTATCTAGTCACTTAAAAATATTGTTGCAACATAATCAAGGCTTGCTTTTCCGGAAAATAAACAGGATTTGATGAAATCAGCATTGATATTTTGAAAGTCTCATGTCATTATGCATACAATGTAGATCTCTTTACAGCTTGGAAAAGAACATGGACTTTTTTAGCCATCATGAATGCACATGTGTTATTCTGTATGCTTATGTACATGTACACAGTAAGCTCACCTATGCTTAGAGCTTGTATTCCGGATTGGACATATTCTTCCTCGTTCCATGGGAACTGTAAGATATGGAGAAAAAAATTACCTATTTGTGAAAAAAGTCATCAACCTGCAAATCAGATCCAAAATGTGCATTGATTGCAGGCTCAGAGCAATGAGTAGTGCCTTATTCCTAAGAATTGAGAGAACTTAATTTACATGTGTAGACGTCAGTCTCATGATTGGATTTGTTCAGCATGGTATACTTGACCCCGCTATGAATATACAAATGGTGAAAATTTACAAACAGGTAAGGGGACGATGAAGGAACGTTTATTAACAGCTGTTACACGTACACCTTGTGTAATTATTCTTGCAGTAACACTGCTGTTATTTGGATTATGGACATTATAAATGCACATACAAGGGCTTTTAACTCTTTATGGTATTCCTGCACATGTTGTACCATGGATGTACAAAAATAGACATGGTTGTACACATGCATCCACTCTACTTGCATGGAAAGAATGGTATTGATACATGCTTATGAACAAGGTACTGTATGCTGTGAAAGAGTTTTCAAGATCTAAATATCTTCTAGCAATGTTACACAAACTCTATGACTTGCAAATGTATAGGCAGTAAAATTTTCCAAATATGGCAAATTTAGGTAGTATAGAAATCTCTAAAGCTGGCAAATTTAGGCAGTATAGAAATCTCAATAACTGGCAAATTTTGCAGCATAAATCTCTCAAACTGACAAATTTTGGCAGTATAGAAATCCCCTAATAAGGCAAATTTAAGCAGTATAGAAATTTCTAAGACTGGAAAACTATGGTAATGTCTGTCAGGCAAACTTGTCTTGTGTTTTGTTGTGCCTTGTCAGTGTTTTAGTTGCACATACATGTAGTACATGTGTGTATACCCAAACAGGTGACAATCAATGTGCCACATATTGAACAAATGGGGTTGAACCTGATCAAGGTCAATAGACATCCTCTGTTCACCTACATCAGTATATGTGAGAAAAACCTGCCATGCTCTTTTTTTCTTGATTGGCTGTCCCTACCCACACATGTACATTGGACCATGTGACCGTCCTGATAAAATGTTTTACCTGATATAAGGACACATTCTGCCAGATGCTCATGTGACACAGCTGTAACTTAATAGGTCTAGACCAAACAGACTCCATAGTTGCCAATAAAGCCTGGCTGATTTTATCTGATTAAACATTCATTCGTTCCCGGACAGTGTACTGGAGAGGAGAATCCCAAATAGCCTGTGTGTGGTATCCATGGATGGCATATGTTACATTCTGAATGCAATTTGGAGGACTTGGTGTCCTTGGGTTGTTACATAAGAACCTGTCATGGTCTCTGTAATTACTAACACAGGCTGCTGAAGAAGCACGTTGTCTGTGTCCCAATAATGCATGTGATACTCTCTCCAGGGAAATAATTTCCATACCACCGACTCTTCTGCTTTTTCCATTACAAACTACATCTTTAACAATGTAACTTTTAATCATAACTCTGTTGATTTTTATCAATTGCACTTTAGACTGTATAAAATGTCAAAAGTCAAAGATTTCACAGTTGTTTTCCCAGCAGACCATAAATTTCAATTGAGGGTCCAGCTATGTCTGCACCCTCCAGCGAGGAACACATTTAAATTGCTGGACGACTGTATGCATGCCATGTGTTTGTTGTACAGTAAGAAACTGATTTTCTTGGATTGCTCATACATCATGAATATGTACATACAGTACTTGTGAAGGTTACTGGGAAGGTTTCATTGTAATTTTTGGTGTAATTGGTGGGTGGCAGGCCACCATTTTCTGCTAGTCATGAGGTGACATTGAGCTGGTCATAAATAAAACTCCTGTCTGAATTTTAAAACCCTTCATTTATGCATTCAGTGTAATAACATGTCATCAAAAGTTGAGATACTTTCAGACAGGTCATTTGATTGAGCTACTTGGTACTACCAAAATAATGCGTCATGGATTGAACAGAAATCATGAAATGGTTAAAAATGCACATACACATAATCCAGAAATGGCAAAGAACGCAAATTTAAATAATCCTCTTTTATCTACAAGGTTAGCGTCTCTACTCTTAATTCTCAATCACTCTATTGACATGTACGACTATAAAAATGTACCACAAGAAAATTTTGTGTTCATTAAAAAAGGGCAAAAATATCACCTTTCAATTCCAAAAGAAAATGCTCAAGGAATGAAAAAGGCTTGGATTGGAAAAAAGGTTCCAGGAAAAAAGGTAGATAATAAAATTTGTATGTCAATCTCTCTAAACAATTTCACAATTAATGCAAACTTCAAGTTTCAATCCAAAAATATATCACTGACACTGCCGGGGGAAAGCAGTCTTCATATACAGTACAATGTATCTCTGTTGGGTACATAGACACGTCCTCTCGATGAACATGTTTACGTATGGATCACTATTGGTACACCACACTGTGATGATGAGTCCTGTCACGACTTCGTGTAGGCTTGTGAAAAGATGATCCTGAAATATGGGCATTTCCCACTCAATGGCTCTAATTTGATGGTACAAGATTAAATGGCATACCTGAATATTCATCAGGGGATTACTAACACTGTCACCACTAAATTTCCATGCAAAGTTTTTTTCCCAACACATTTACACGTAACGGGAAAAAAACTTCGCATTTATTCAATATAAATACTGGCCCTGAATTGAATATATACATGTATCTTTGACACTGCACTCCAATATAATATACTCTGATTCTACATGTACATATGCAAACACTCCTCTGCGCGTTTAACATAACAGGCTTTCTAACATGTACAACAGCCTCGTTTCTATGAAGATGAATCACCATGGTGATCGCAATCCAGTAGCTCACCGATACTGCAGAAAAGCCTTGAAGATGCTTCTCGTAAAAGTTTATGACCATCCACAGTCTTGAAGTCATTTTTAAACTACTGATATTCAGAAATGAACGTTCCTATCCAAAGCTTTGAAAACACAAGAAAAAATATTACACTTGTCAATTATTTTTCACATTTTGAAACTCCATTATTAGGAATGATTTTCCTAACTACAAGTTTGTAAACAGCAGAATAATATTAACCCTTTTCCTGCCAAGTCCATATTTCACCATCAGGTCAAGATGGTTAAAATTAATGAAACACAACATATTCCATATGATGTATTTTAACATAATACTGTACATTTGAAGGCTGTTGAAAACATAATACTGTAAAGTTGATCTTCTTTGGACAAAAGATGCTATAACATACCAAGCCAAGTGGGTGAAAATACGTCATGTTTTGGCTCAATACCGCTTTTTACTGACTTGGCTGATGGGGAAGTGATACAGTTATTACTGTCTGGCAGGAAAAGGGTTAAATCTCTACCAAGTATTCTTATATGTTAAAAATTACGTGTACTATACTAATACATGTAAATATTCACATACTATACCAGTGAGTGACCCTATCCTGTGAATGTTTGCTGAAGAATTGTTCTGCTATGTTACCAGAAATTATGAATATGTGAATCAGAAATGTCTCTCCACTGATGCTTGGAGTCAACAGTGGGATAAATATACCAGTGGAAGTGATGCACGTTTATACAATGTAGGAATTCATGTGACAGTAAACTTAATTCCCATGAGACAGAATGACCACATACAAATGCGAAAACACATGTGAAAATACTGCATTTGGTGAATCTGTGGATACATGGTGTGCGTACATATAGTATGGGATATATAGTGTTGGGTAGAAAAATCTGTTGGAATATGTTTTTGCTATAGTATGGTACTCTGATATTTGTTTGTGGTAACTGTATACATACATGTACTCTCCATCACATTGCACATTTCTCTGATCACAGTACATACTCTACATGTACATTCATTGAAGGGTGAACTGAACAATACTTTGCAAATACTTAAATACTGAACAATTTTACAAATCACCAAAATCTAGAAAGGGGGGGGGGGGGGGGGGGGGGGGGGTCAAGTTGCTTCTTAAAGCTTGAGAGGCCCCAAAAAGAAAGCTTTTGTTCTCATAACGAAGATGGCACTCTTCAGGTACACTTGATACTGTGAAAATATCACAGTACCATGTGAAGTGCGACTGCATAGAGAAAATTGGATATACGTACTAATGCATTTACAAAATTTGGTTTCTATATACACTCTGAACCTTTCACTTAAACACAATAGTCCAAATCACCAGGTATGATCTTCATCTGACACATCTGAGCTCATCAAAAGGTCAGTTGTCATTGAAACAATGGTTAAAATGGTTTTGAGATCACAACGGCACAAATACAAAGATTTTGAAAGCCCAAAACCTGACGGTCCCTCTTCTGTTGTTTTAGTTCAGAGTGTGTGTATGCACAACATTCTCTGTTATATGTACATGTATCTCCAGTATTATATGTACACGTTGCTAAATAATAAAATATGTTAGGCAAACTCATTTGGGACAGTGTAGGGATTTGTCAGTGGTCAGCAGTAATTAATTACCATAATGGTTCCATATTGCTGTTGACATACAGTCAAATTGATTGCAATTCAGTATTGATGCTTTTCATTAAGTGGAAGATGACACTTAAATCTTGCCCTGTGTGAGTGCAAGAACAATTTTCAAGATTTATTTTCTGAATAACAAAATTCAAGAAAAATTCTGAACATAAATAGTTTTGAAAATATATAAATTGAAAATATTTAGTATGTGATGCCACATATGTGAGTTGCATCACTTATACATTTTGGATGGTTTGGCCACAACTACCCTGCACAAAGGCTGTGGTGAAGTACATGTACATGGCAGGCTTCATGAGAAATGCACATTTTCTTCCATCTACTGACCGGAGCCAAAAACCATTGTCAAGATCATGGCTGCATTCCCTATAGAAATATCAAAGCTACAACATAATTATGAGCAAGAAAATTCATAGTCATGAATTTTGCCTCTCATTCAAAAATTGAGAGGTACACTGTAGGTGTACTAACTACGGACTGCAAGTCACAAAGCTGTTAAACCTAAGAATCTTTAGAAGTATTTTCTCAGAATGGAGCAACTTTATTAATTTATATATATTTTTTTTTTTCTTTTTTTTTTTTTTTTGGGGGGGGGGGGACACAAGTTTATTCCTTTGTAATGTTTCATCAACCTGTTAGGCTACATTTAGCTATATAGCCAGGGGGTGATGGTTGTTAGGGTGTCTAATGCATGTGTACATACATGTCCATTTGTACTTTGACATGCCCCCATGTCTGGAGGTCGCCATTTTGAACTAACAACAATTGCGAGACTGAAGCAAATTATTAACCCACTTGAATGGAATACTGGCATATACATATAAGATTGTAAACAAAGATTATAAAACACTGAGCTGGCATTGTCCAGTGCTGGGTGATATACTGATAGAATAATCTTTGTATTCTGAACCACATTGTCCATGCAGAATGATACACTGATAAAGCAATCTTTGTATTCTCTTCAGTAATTGAAAACTAAAACCATGATATGCAACACTGCATTTAAACATTCTGATGAACAATAAATGTAACTTGTACACAGCACTGTACAATGCCATACAACATACAAATTTTCAAAGAAATTTTCTGTTTTGGTTTTTCACTGCATGAAATGTTCCTAAAGAATAGATCTTACTTTGGCATTATTGTTCTTATATCCGTGCAATCCACAAAATCGCAATTTTTTTTGTGAGTATCTGCACTTCGTTTTAGAAATAATTTAATAAATCACCTTGGTACAGGTTTGGTTGAGGCAGGTATTTGCTAATCCACAATTTGTAAGTACAAAAACAAACAGAAATCATACAAATTTTCAAAGCGGATCAGAGTTGACCGGTGGCTGAGAGACACACACTGGCTTTGAGAAGATAAAAATTTCATGCAACAAATATCTTTTACTTTTATGTTGTATTAAGTATTGATAGGAAATGTATGTTTGAAATATAGTATAAGCCACCATAAGTTTTTGAATGCACTAACCAGAATAGTATATGTATCGGCGGGATAAATGTCTGGGTTTTTTATCCAAACTTGTATTTTCTTGCAAGTCTCTTTAATATTCATGACCATTGAGAAATGGAAGATCAAGTTCACAATAACTACAGAAACTGAAAGTATGTGTAATTTGTATGACTTGGAATAAAACTGTGACAATCACTGTTGATGGGTGGTTATGAAGTGGAGCTGGTGGAACCTAGTTTGATATGCAAATTCATTGGAAATGGAAAACACTTTCAACTACATGTACAAACTCAGTCTGGCAATTCTGAACTTTAACTCTGTGGTAAACGGGATGAAATTTTTCAGACCCTCTCAAGGGCATTCACAGAAATATTGCAAATAATCAGCCATATGGTCTAATTATGCGCCTTAAAGATTAAAAATAATACTGATTACTTTCCATTTTGATATTTCCATTATTAACCCACAGATTGTTAAAATCTTTTCATAAATGAAAAGATAAAACATGCAACATTTGTACACTTTCTGCACTTTCAGTTCACACCATATGTGAGTACAGGAATTACAGCAGCTGATGACAGAGAATAGATTTTCACCCAGGGGGCATGGGTGCCAATGCTTCTAAATGTCAGAGGTCAAAGGGGGGCACTCACCTTAACTTTCCTGTTGCTCAGCGGCCTACTCAGTGTACTGAAAAGTCTTTCGTACTCTTCATTGCTGAGCCCACTGAAATCCCCAAACGATAATTCCTAAAAGAGGAGAGAACGAGAGAAAAATCACTGTTGAATTATTAATTTATTGCCTTTAATAAAAAGAGTTGATTTATTATCGAGTTCAGGTATCCATTTGAGTGCTGTAATTTTTCCAGCTGTTTGATGTCTCCCCGCAGACAGGCCGAATTCATAAAGGCCAGCATTTGAAATCGGGCAGTGAATAATTTGATTTTTTTTTGTGTGCAAATGTTGAATTCACAGACAACTAAAACTGGAGATGGGCTGTTTTATGGGCACACTCACGACAATGTCGTCTGCTCGAAACTAAAATTTGGTGTCAGCGTGCACTTAGTATGTAGATTTTCGGACTCCTTAACCGTACCTGACAAGTTTATCTCCTATCTTATCAGAGCTTGATGGCCCCGACATGAAATCCCATACCGACATTTACAATATTGTAGAGCTTTTCACTACCAGCAACAATGGCAAAGTTCTTCTTGAATGCAGTTGTGTGCTTGTCACAAACACAGACCATTACGGGCTTTCATGGCACTAGACTATGTTGGCATTCAAATAAATTCAAATTTGTAAAGAATCAATACACACCGCTCATAATGAAGTGTCATTGTCCGAGTTGTAAATTAGCATTTTTCAACATCTCTATAGATCAATTTTCCAGCCCCACAATGCCAGCAATTTTGATTTGCAAAGAGAATGGAGCATAATTCAGTATCAGCAGCTAAACTATGGCAAAAATATGACAGTGTATATTTATCATTTCATCAAAATTCTGATGATATGATATGACACAGTAAATGTTTCATGGTCACCAAATTACGACATTTAAATATTTTACAGGTATTGAGGCACAAAAATAAATAAAAATGTAAACAATGCAGAGACACTTGCCAAATTCAATGAAATAATCTGGCAGCTGCAAATGCAAGAGTTCAAGTATAAAAACACATGTATTGGCATTTGTGACAATTACTTTATGTTCCGGAGTCAACGAAAAACCGTGATGTTATAAAAACATGCTCATGGACAACCTGATTGGTTTTTTCAACCAGACATTGTCACACAAAAGCTCAAAGCATACATACATTTGAATAAGCATGGAATACTGCCATTTAGACGAACGGCATCAAAAGATTTCCAAGGTTACTCCTAATGCAATCCTATACACAATCACAGCTCTTCTGTACACCCCGCTTTGCCTTCCACATGTGCCTTACGCATCAACTGACTGCCAATGTGGACTTAGCGTCCTTAGGCCGTCGGAGATCAGTCACAGAACTGCCTAACTTGATTAGTTTATACCTGACCCATGCCCTCTACATTATGTGTACATGGTTCTGATAAATATATTCACGGTCACTCTTGTAGAGTAACAATGATATAATTGAGCATACTTCATTGAACTCTGGAGTCTGGACCAAGTTACAAGATTTTACCCACTGGATAATCTAACACAGAAACCACATTAAATATGTGATTCTACGTGTATCAGATGTAACAAGGGTCAACACCGGTCTACTGCAACATTCAGAATCCTCAATATATTAAAATATCCTGTACAGTACCACAAGGACTTGACATAACATAGAGGAACAACATGGCAAAACAGAATTGAATTCTCTATCATCAAAACCCCATAAAAGGAAAATTGATAATTGGGTTCTAAATACAGTAATGACTGTTCAGTAATACACATGTAAATTAGTCTCCAGTACAATAGCCAGCTGATTACCATTGTAGTACACTGTGTTTGTACTATAAACACTCTATGCCTAATCAATCAGTAATATTTATTTCAATTGATAGGCAAACGACAAAGTGACAAAATATAATTGGACAAAAAAAAAATCAGCTCGCAGTGTTGCAGCCAGGATGCACCCTTGCGACAATGTCCCCAAAAACGGGACCTGTTGTCCCACATTCTCGCGTACTGCAGGTCACCTCGGGCGCACTCATGAGTCGACTGTGTTCAATGTGTGTAGTCTGCAAGTAATATCTTACTTTTGCATTATGATTATTTTGAGGCAAAATCATGTTTGAAATACACCCAAGAGTCACTGCACTATAGATTCTTGTACGGAAATCAATTCTTTTCTCCAAAGCTTTGTATTTCTGATATGTAATGTGTGTGTGTCACCTGTAACTTGTAAACATGATTAGCCCTTAGGCAATGTGTATCAGTTCAGCAAAGCTTACACGTACCAGAACCACTTCACTCCAAAAATAGGCATTAAACTATGCACAAGCCGTAACCATTCTCAAAAACCATTTGGCTGTGATGTGTGACCAACTAAAGGCCACCAGATGCAGTAACCATGACCAACCAACCTGTATATGTATACTGGCTTTATCATTAGCCAAGGCTCTTTTTTCAAATTATGGTCAAAGAATGAATTTGTCACATTCATTATATATATTTGTAAACAATGATGTATGTCTCATGTACAGTTATTATCAACTACATCACCATGTATGCCCGAGGAAGTTTCACAAAGTTTTGGAACAGGTGGCTATCATACTACAACGAGCCAACTCTACAAGGTCTGGTTACAAAAGCTGTACAGCAGGAGATCTTTGCGTGGCAGAGTGCTCCCTACTGCTCGGCACTTTAGACATCTGAACTCTTTCTGGTCAATTTTAGAATTTCTTGTAGCTCTGTTAGGCCAGACCTGCAGATATATGTGTAGAATTGTCACAAGTCAAAGACAGGAACCATGAGTCAGTGGCATAAAATTGTCTCAATGGTCATAGTATTGGGCTCCCCTTCAATCAAAAGGCACAAACCAATGGCATAAACAGTGTTTCATCCAGGATGGCATCAACAGGGGGGATTTTCCCCCTTTACCAGAAAATTTAGGGGGGGATTTCACCAGTTCATGTGTTCTACTTGTATCTCTAAGGTGTGACTGCCAACATTTCATGGGGGGCTGGTTCCCCCTTGACAAATTACTAGGGGGTGCCAACATGTCAACAGAGGGGGAAACCCCCCATCCCCCTCTCTAGATGAAACACTGCATAAAAGCTAAAAAACATTTAAATTTTTCACATTACAACTACATGTAAACGGTGTATCCTCTAACCCAATATGATGTGCCATGACGCCAACAAATTGCCTTTGAGGTTTTGGCATGTAAATATATGGGGCTGACACAAAGAATTTTCCACAAATCCCAAAGTTTAAGGGAAAGTTTCCGGAAAGACATATTTGTTAGAGGGCACACTACATGTAAAGCAATATCTTTATTTCCAAACCTTGTGCACTTTAATTTATCAACAATGTACTCTTTCGATCAATATAGCTGCTTCAACTATCTAGTATCTATCAACACCTTTCCATATTCTGCAAGTGAAGCACAAGTGATCAAATCTGTATCTGAACCACACACACTGTTAACCTCTCTAGATGGTGCTGCAATATCCAGATTAACTCTCAAAATTTTTAGGTAGCATCTGTTTTGCTTATTGCTACTGTATCATCTTCCACAGCCATAAACATGTATGCCTTCTGCACTACTATCTATGAATGAGACAGTATGGTGATGGAGTCCACATAGTAGATGCCACTGTGCTACAAGGTGCAGTATGATCCAACTATGCTTTATTCTTCATGAATGCTTCTATGACAAATGAAAAGTTCATGGCCAAGTGATGCATGATGGGTACTTACATGTAACAGCTAACCAATTAAAGAATTTCTCACAATGCCACACAATGTTGTTTGAGGAGTTTCATGCATGCCAAAGAAACAGTTTTGAAAAGTGACTGGTCAGTGATATACTTTACGAATTCTTAACTGACCCTGAATCAAGGACAACGGGTGGGGTCATTCAAATGGTCAGGAGCCAAACCATAAGGAGATTCATGAGGTAAAAGAATAACCCACACGAGTAAACAAAGACAGACATGACTCATGAGAATCTGGTCCAAAATTGCTCTGCATGACAACAAAGCTATGATAAAGTACCAACACTCATAATCATCATTCTGAATTCCTTTAAAGGGACAAAGTCGGCCATTTTTCATAAATTTTGTTTGAAGCATGATACTTCTTATAGTGTTTGACATGTTGAAAGGTACTGAATGAATGGGTGACCATGCATATATTCGACCCCCGTTTTAGACACGATACACGAAACCATCGCAAAAATGAATTAATGGTCATGACCATTAATTCATTTTCGCGATGGTTTCATTTAATTTGTCCAAAACCAGGGTCGAATATATGCATGATCACCCATTCAGTATCTTTCAACATGTCAAACAATATATTAGTAAGCAGTATCTCGTATCAAACAAAATTCATGAAAAATGGCCGACTTTGTCCCTATAAATAATAACCGTCTACTCTCTACATCGTAATCTTTGCCACAATAAAATCTTGGGAAAATCCTAACACAAGCGAAGTTGACCCATCATTCTTTGAAAGTGGGGCAAGTAGCCCGAAAAATGCAATTGCCTCCTGATTAGGATCCGTCTTTTCTGCCTATAATTTCTTCAGATGAGGCCTCCCATTTTTAAGAATTTGCTTTCATCGAACATTTATCAGCAAGGTGTTGTTCTAGTAAGACATCCCTGAAAAAACAGGTATCTCTTGCTCCTGTTGGTTATACAGCCATCAACAATGAAAATAGCCTCTAGGGCAATTCATGACAAATAGCTCCAATGACTGCAGACTCCTCTTCACATGCACCCACAACATATGCAAATATTATTTACATGGGTTTTCACTGCCTTACATACGTTGTGATAGCTTGTTTGTGGTCTAATCATGGGGACAAAAGTCACCTTAATTTTGGGTTGTTTCCATTGAAAACATTGACTCACAAAGTTAACTGAAAAGTGCCTAGTCATCACCAAATTTTCTACGTGAAGTACATGTAGTGAGGCTTGAGCAAACAATTTTCCACATTAATTCAAACCCGCGACTATTTAGTGAATAACACCATTTTGTCTAACTTAAAAATTACCAAAACAAAACAAAATGGTGCTGGCCTATGCTGATGTTCAAGGCCCAAGGTAGCTGCAAAATTGTAGCTCTACGGTGAGGCGGTCGGTGAATTTTGGTTTTTGCGACATTGCTCACCAGTAGAGCTACAATGCCGAAGGCCCTGATGCATACAAAATAAGCACGCTGCACATGGCATGGCATTTTGATGTAAAATCCCATATATTTACTGCATTTGGTCATACTGATTTATCACTACTGAAGATTAAACACTTTACTACACTAACCTTGTCGTGTATGGGGTTTGGTATTTGTTCAAATACGTCGATCGCGTTCCAAAAACATTTCTTGGAGCCGCCATTACCAACTTCCGGTAATGGCGGCTCCCAGAAACACGCTCAATGTTTATGGAACGCGATCGACGTGTCTGTGCTCATACAAAACCCATAAACGACAAGGATACTAGTATAGTGTTTAGTCTTCAGTAGTGATAAATCGGTACGACCAAATGCAGTAAATATGTGGGATTTTACATTAAAATGCCGCACCATGTGTGGCGCGCTTATTTTGTATGCTACAGGGCCTTCGACATTGTAGCTCTACTGGTGAGCGAGGTCGCAAAAACCAAAACTCACCGACCGCTTCACCGTAGAGCTACAATTTTGCAGCTAGGCCCAAGGATATTCAAACCTTCTCAGAGAACAAGACTATAGCTGTAAGCCAAACTTCATAAGATTTTTAAAGTCTAAATCACGAAATATTGCATAAGTGCTTCATACCATTCTTGACTTGTGTTATGACAGCAGTTTGAAGGCACACAGAGCAGACTAATAAAAGATCATCCAACAATGGTGTTGGGAAAGGGCAAGGAGTTGGGTGGGGGCGAGAGGAAAGAAAACATCCTCCAAGATCACTTCTTTTCAATTTGCAATGACATCCATGGAACAATGTTCACCCACTGGCTTCAAGAGTAGCATCTTTGGTCTTTCGCTGACAGTGATACATCTTGGCTATGTAAACAATCCAACAGAATTTAAGAATCAATTCAACAGAATTTGAAACACAAAAACCGTGATGACAAGACTAGTCTGGCATAGTCATCAATTGCTTGTGTGGTACCCAGCACACATTTTAGTGGAATTTGTGCTGGGAATCCCACGAGCCGCCACAACAAGCTAACATTTCATCATGAATTTATTTGAAGCTAATAGCACAGTAAAGGACACAAGTCAAAGTTTCAGTGGGAAGATTTCACAACAAGTCTGTGGGTTGAGTAAAAATTTCTGAATTCCGCTGCAGAACGCACGTGTCAATAATTGACGATATGAAATAGACAAGCTGACACCGAAAATTAAATCTGTTCAAAGCTCAAGTTTAAATAAAGCAAAATTTATGGCAAAGTCTGTATTGAAAAGGAGAAAACAGCGACCTTTCTCCTGAGCGAAACAAGTATTCTGTATTTCTGGGGTCGGAGAGAGGCCATGTCAATGGGTCATTCAACTTTCGTCGCTCCGCAGTACTGCTGGTCAAAGGTAGAGAGAGAGAGAGAGTACAGTAGAATACATGTGTCATCTATCCGTTCACTGGGTCATACAGGTGCAAGTTTAGAGTCTACTGCGACAGTTTTTATACTGAATTAGCTAACGCCAAATTTCAGTGTAATGTGGACAACAAAACATGACACCCTGTGTTTTCTGACCAGAAGAAACAAGTACTCGTATCTCAAAGCTGCACGACCCCATGAGCCGCCGGGAGACATGCATGTACGAACCTACGATAAATGACACAGCTGTGGGGATATTTCTCGCGTCTTGCGGCAGCTAATTCGAGATATTGCGTGTCTTGTGTTAATTTAGGGTACTACCCATAATTTTACGCCCAAACGCAAAGGTTACCTACCGTATGAGACAGAGACATCGCGACGAAATTGTGGTTAGTCACGCCATGCTACACGGCCGCCATATTGAGAAATGTGCTGAAATTCCTTGAGCGCATGCTCCGAAAGGTTCATCTTTTCAATCACCATGAAGTTACGCATTTTTTCATTGGCGGACAAGTCAGCTGCAAATGCCATGCTCTTGTCCTAGTTCACACAATAATTTTAAACAAAACCTCCTAATCACCCATTTTTTATGACTCAAACTGATTCTACATTCGCATAAGTCAACAGAAACCTTTACAGATATGATTTGTAGGAATTAATACCAAAGTATTGAAAAGGTAAAGTAACCAATGAAAAGGGCTCTTGTAAAACTTCGGTGTCCTCCCAGGTCACGCCCACGCTGCACAAAACATTGGACGATATTCAGTATCAGAGCTGACTCGAAGGTAATGATGTTGCTTGCACTGTTTAACATCTCCAGGTGCTTATATACATTACGGCAGTTTAGACGAATGTAAGAAATATATTTTATGACGCTCTGCAACTGCGGACAGACATTGTCTTCATCGATTAATCGAGTTTATCGGCGCTAACATATTCACTCCACCTAGGTAGTCCTATATATTTTGTTTGCCATTATAGGGGGTCTTCAGAAAACCGTCAGGAACTTGTGGAATTTTAGTTTTACAGTGATAATATGTACTCATATGGTAAAATAGCCATTTTTTTGTTTTTCAAATATTGTCAATATTTTTTCCAGATGCTTTCCAGAATAAGATATCGAAATCTTATCATAGTGTTACTGGTGTTTTTCACAAGGCGTGTAGTGATGAAATGTGAGTTCACAACCAACGTTCAACTTCCAAGCGGTAGGTTTTGAGAGAAAAAACCTATTAAAAGCAGAAGACTTGGGGCGTCAAATGGTATGTATGGAGTGTTGCTACGCATGGTCCAAAAATTAGGATCCGGAGGGTGAGAGACCTCCAACCTGTTGATGGATAAGGGACTGGTCAATTTTTCCGGCTAGGACAACATTCTGTGTTTTAATGAATAGTTGACATGTCAGTTGTAAGATAGGAATTTCAAAGTTTCAATTTAAAGTTTGAACACTATTCTGAATGAGCTGTAAATGTATTTCACACTATCAGATCTATGCATAACTAGATGTCCAGAACTGTTGTACATGAATGGGTGTCAATCATTGATATCAAAGAGAGAACAGCAGCAAATAAAAACTTTGATGGTTGTATAGACTGGCCATCCATCCAATTACATTGTAGGCTACATCTTCTCGAGAGCTATTTTTATAAGTTGTAGCCAAGTCTGATGTGCGCAGAGTCCGAGAGGACCTTTTCCTTTAACGTTGAAACCATAAAAGCACAGCTAATAATGACAAAAACTGCCTTTTGTTAATTATCATTTTAGTCATGGAAAAAACCTTTTTACTGAAAATCAGTGACACAAATAGTTGCATCGATGAGAACGAAAAATATCTCAAATGTACTGTGAAATATTAGTGCATGTTGCTTTCTTATGTACGGAATCCTCATAGATAAAAACAGAAAAAATAAGGAATTTGTCACACTTTTCATATGAACTGCAGTTTTTATAATGATTAGCATACTTTGCAAAACAGACTTTCAATTTGCAAGCATCCAGATATCTCTGATATATCTCTGATATATTAAAGTTATGCGCCCGAAGGGTCACGGTGCGTCAAAAAGTTTAACTGAATGATGTAATTTGTGGTTGGTATGATGCTTTGCGTAAGAGACTTTCGAAATTTCAATTGCAAACATCCATATAGGCCTATCTCTGATATATATTAAAGTAATGCGCCCGAATGTAACGTCGAAAGCTGTGACTGAATGATGCTATATGTGGCTGGTATGATGCTTTGCAAAACAAGCTTACGATATGCAAACATCCAGATATCTCTAATATATTAGGCCTATGTTTGATAAACTAAAGCTACGCCTCCGAAGGACATGCCGAAAAACATATGCCTAATATATTAAAGTTACGCGCCCAGAGGGCACGCCCAAAAGTGCAGCTGAATGATGAAATTCGTGGCTGGTACGATGTATTTAGGCAAGTATGATCCTGTGTTGTAATTCAAAAACACTGACCCCGATTGAGCATTTCAAAAAAATGGTGACCTCCCATCACCAAAGTCAAAAACAGGGTGACCCCTCATGAATCCACCGCCCCAGGCCGAAGAAACTTGCCAATCCCTAAGACTGACTTGCAGGGGAGAGCCATTTGATTTGATCGTGACGGAGATTTTTTTGGAAAATACATATGTTTGCAGGTGAAGGAGCAAAAGAAAATGTGACTTTGATCCTGTGATGCGAAAAATAAATAGTTTCAACGGGCAGAACTAGCTAGTTAAAAGTTAAAAATATTGTTGCCAAGGTGCTGAAATCAGCAAATGGGGAAATCTGTTTTTCTCATATTCGCAGCATACGGCAGTACTGTTATGAATAATACTCGTGAGCAAACCTATGTTTTCCCGGCATTTCTTGTACAAAAGTGTGATATAAATTCTTTGCACCAAGCTTTCGTTGTAATGGCAGACCTTGGCCCCCGACCGGACAACATAGTTCTGGGTCTATCTGCAGTAAGCATTGACGTAATTAGTATTTACACAAATGGGGATTATTTTACTTGTTCTGTAAGGAATGAACATTTAAAAACAGTACACGATTTAATCATATTGCAACGTATAAAACATGGTTACCATCGAAATAAACGCACTGCTTCTTCATGCGAAAAACTAATTTGACACAGGACTGACAACAGAAAAATGCAGTCACAGTATACGTATTAACGGAAAAAATTGCTGACATGCATGTATTTCCTCCATCCCCGCCCGAAATCAAATGGTTGTCCCCTTTAATAACATTCAAGCAGCGTGCGATGCTTTTCTTATATCACGCCTCTGTCGTTTTAAATTAGAGAAGCAATCACGGTAAAAGTGTCACTTGATGTTTCAATGCTTTCTATCCTCCTCTCTTAGCAGCAGAATGTTCGGTGATTATCGGACGACTACAATGAGGTTGAACAGTTCACAGTTTCTCTTCTTTTTCAACTGACTCCTTTCTTCATCCTCATGCCTGGCACCCTACTCCCCCCACTCCGTCTCCCGCTTTGACATACGTAGCTAATTAGGTCATGAGCTAGTCCCTTAGCAAGCTGAGTTGTGGTCATAAACTTATCATTTTAATCATCCCTGCTACCCTAACGCCGCTACGCTGCCAGCTTGTAAGTTGTCGGACACTTAGGACAAGAGATAAAATCTAGTGGATTCTGACGTTTGAAAAGTTTACTTCACGAACGCTCATGTATATAATGTAATGTTCTGATTTTGTCTCTCTCAACTCGGGGCGAGGCAAAACGACGTGACGGGAAGGCTCGATAAGAAAGGTATCGGGCACCGTCTGCGCTAGCCAAGGTCTCTTGTCCGGGCAGCTGGATTCTACAGTGGGAAGAAATGGAACTGTGCGAGCGAACGATGGTATAGACACATAAATAAAGCAGTAAAGTAGAGCAGTTTTGTCCCCCAACCCGTTTTTCGCCTCATTTAGATTTAACCAAGAAAATGTTGATAAAAGGTAGAAATAAATGAGACCTCTGTTTTCGACCCTAGCACAACTGTTCACGGGAAATAAGCACTAATATTTTTTTGACGTGACATTGTAGTTTTGACTTTTTTGCTAACTTGAAAACTGTAGACATTTCACTGCCACTTTACCGAAAATTGTTAGTGTGCTCTGTTGTTTGAACTGCTAAGACTACTCAACCCAATTAATATTCGGAGGGAGGGTAGGGGTTGGTGAGTCCCCCTGAACAAGATACACTTGGCGCGTACAACCATCATTAAACATAAACCTTGGAAAGGGGTAGCAGTTGGTGGTGTACGAATGTGACAATAAACTTAGCCTGTTTACTCATGTGATGAGATTATACATTTCATTGGCATTGACAATTTTCGTTGCATTTATTGAAGTAAAATTGAAAATGAACAAAGCTTTTTAAATAATATGTAAAATATGGCAAAAAAATGCGGAGTATACAGCAGACAATTTTGCATTTTAGACATCGTATTATACACGCTTGTGGAATTTTGAAACATTCATTCAAAAATACGAAAAAAGATACGTCAGGCCCTTCAGAATGACAAGTGATATCACCCTAGAAATAAGGCGGCAACCTTTGAAAGCATGCAGTTGTCACCTTCAACAATGAGGTTTCAACTGCAAGGTCAAGTGCGAAGACGGAGAAAGATCTGGCACAGGATTTTATTTACAGCGGTGACCTTTTACATCTTCAATTTTCCTTGCCTTTGCGTCCTCCGGTGATGTCGACACTTATTTCCCGGAGGTCTGTGAAATCGACAGAATGTTATACCTTGTCCAAAAACACATTTTTGAGAAACTTAAAAAGTCTAAAAATTACCTGTATCAAATTTCTTGCTCATAAGGTATGGCATCAAATCTGACGTGCTTGTGTATCAACAACTGGTATCAGTTTCGTGTATCATCATGAAGTTACTGTTGTGACCCTTACAAAGCAAAATATAAAAGTAGTTTCTAGAATATCTTTTGACATTTAGGGGAGGGGGGGGGAAGGAAGGAAAGACGAGTTGATTTAGAGGAGGATATGCCGACTGAGAGACAGACACTTAGAAGTATGAGACAGAGATAGAGACAGCGAAAGACAGAGAGAAAGGATATCACACAGGCAGACTGATTAAACACGGACATTAATTCCAAAATTGGGTTGCACTGCGACCTGCTTCATACAAAACTAGTGCCGTGACGGGAGAGTATCAACACCAGAGGGCACCACAGTGACTGGAATAAAAGAGCATCAAGTATGACATTAGGCCGACGGAAAGATTTCTTCACTATAGCAGAAATAGTCATCTAATGGGTGTAAGGGTCTCTAATAACTATGAAGCTTTACCTGCATGCGTTGTCGCAAAAGCGGCAAATGCTCACTTCACGGAGCGGCATACCTAGGGACACTGACCACTTTCCTGGAGTATTGCCGTTGTTGCCTTGTCAGGTGTAGTTGCGAAGTTTTGCTAAGTATCGCATTTGCACTCGTTTAATGTAAGGGAACGTCGAGAATAAAAACTGACGGTCTACACGATTCCGTAAGGCGTAACACATTTCATTCCGCGTGCAGCAAAATCGCATGTTTTCATTATTTGTTTTCTAAACTAAGGTGATGTGGTAATATTGGAAGAAATGGGGAATAAATCAGTCACAAAACACTGTGTCGTGATAAATTTATCAATATGTTCTCTTACCTTAATTGAAAAGTGAATGCAGTATGATTGTGATAAGTGTGACTATAAGCGCATCATGCGGACACGGACGTCAGTGACTTTTCCATATCGGATAAGTGCTTTCATTTTTAGAGGGGATTTCTTAACTAAAACGAAGGAATTATGTTTGTTGTGCGGCAGCTTTAATTATCCACGGTTGCTAAAGGAACATACAAACAGACAGGCGGTTGATACACTCTTGCGGAACTTGCATTATAAATTGCCTTCTTCACACTGTAGGATTTGATGCGATTTAATTTTGTTTGAACAAACGTGCAGCTGTGAGGGTTTGCGACAGTGCGATTGACTTCAAGCCAAGTTACTCATACCTTCTTAACTATACGGTTTACTCTTGAAATCAGGTATCCAAATCACTGTAATACATGTTGCGTTACTCATCCATTCTACACCTTTGTCCATTTTATCTCTGTCTGTCTGTCTGTCTGTCTGTCTGTTCTCTCTCTCTCTCTCTCTCTCTCTCTCTCTCTCTCTCTCTCTCTCTCTCTCTCTCTCTCTCTCAGCTGTGAAGTAATTACGAGGTATAAACATTATTATCTTATAAGGTCTTTTATTCAGTGATTTAAGGCCATCGGCCCAATACACTCTAACATTACATGAAGGAAAGTACATTAATTGACAGGTACATAGTACAAAAACGTACTCAACAATCTTAGTACTGTTCAGTAGTCTCTTTTCTTAATTTCATAGCATGAAATGTAAATGCTGCTAGACGCGAATTATATTAAGATCAAGTGATTGCATCAGAGATATGAATTTTCTCTCTGTCGGAGGATTGAAATAATAACGGGGAATATATTTCACCCTTAAACTATCGAAAAAGTTACACAGTAAAACAAAGTGGTACTCGTTTTCAACCTCGTTCCTATCGCATAACAAACATATTCGTTCATGTACATCATTTTTTAGTTTCCTATCTGTTTCAATTCGTAAGTGATGAGAAGAGCATCTTAAACGGGCTAGCATAACCATATGTATCTTAATTTTCACAGTGGAAAGATACTTTTCCGGTATAAGAGAGCTCTTAAATTCCGATAACATGAAAGTTTGTCGAGAGTACATATTTCACTGTACCAGGTATTATACAAATAACTTTTAAAATTCTCTATAAAAGTACTCATAAAAATGCTCTCATCAAGAACTTCCTGGTTATCCCATACATCATGTAGATTACACAGATAAAGTAGATTTTTCACATGATGTACCCATGTGGGTTTTAACCTCGTACCAGACTTGTCAATATGATAAAGCATCTGGTAACATTTCTTTGGATAGCGATCGTTTGGCATTCTTAAAAGCCTGCACCAATATTTCACACATTTTTTCGCTATATGCAGATAAATAGGATATCTGCCACACTCACCTAAAATGGCAACATTTGGTGTGTTACATGAGACTCCTAAGAATAGCTTACATGCTAGATACTGGATTCTTTCTAGGTAACGTATTGTATGTATCCCCATACTTCTGAACCGTATGTAAGGATTGGTAAGACCATAGCATCAAAAATCTTAAAATATACATCACATGAGAAAGAGCCTGTCTTTTTACTCGCTCTATGTATACTCATAAGCACTTTTTTAGCTTGTTGTGCTAGTGTTTTCGTAGCCACAGACCAAGAAAGTCTACAAGAAAACATAACACCCAGTACTTGTAATAGGATACAACATTAACACTATCACCATTGAAAAACCACTTTTCGTGTTTTGAAAGATATCCTCCAGCTTTAAAAACAACAATTTTCGTCTTTTTCAGATTGACTGTCATTTTCCATTTACTACAATAACTACTTAAACAGTTAAGAAGACGTTGTAAACCAATAATTGTGTCTGAAAAGAGAACTACATCATCAGCGAAAAGTAAACACAATATTTCAGTCAAATCAGGAGAGAGTTGAATACCACGTTGTCCACTGTTTTGTATCTCATGTGTCAACTCGTTAATGAAAAAGGAAAACAAAAATGGACTGAGCAAACATCCTTACGTCTGACACCGACAGGGCAACTAAAGTACTCTGAATATTGCATATTTGTACGTACACAAGATTTGACTTCTTTATAGACGGCATTCAACATTTTGAACATTTTTCCCTTAACACCACCCTGTAAGAGTATAAACCAGTCTTTGACGTTCAACAGTATCAAAGGCTTTAGAAAAATCAACGAAGGCACAATAAGATTTGCCACATTTTCTTGATAAATATTTCTTAAAAACGGACTGTAAGATAAGATGTTGTCTATCGTAGAATAACCGTGTCGAAAACCTGCCTGAGTTTCATCAATCTCTCCAAATGCATCAGCCCAAAATGTGAGACAACTATTCAAAATGGAAGTGAAAATTTTACTAAAAACACTTAACTAGGATATAGCTCTGTAGTTTTCGGGAGAATCGGCTTAACCATTTTCACAGAGAGGGACAATAATTGCTTTCGAGCAATCTTTCGGAAAAATACTTGCGTCAAAAGTCTATCAAACAGAGCATTCAAGTGAGGTATCAAAAAGAACTTGTAGATTTAAAAAACTCTCCTAAGCGCAAATCAGGACCAGCTGCTTTACCATTTTCAGTTTTCTGATTGCCTTTTCTATTTCATCATTGGTAATGGGCCAATTGAGAATATCCCAATCTATATCATTTACATGCTCATCTGCTGAACTCAAGGTACTTGTAAAGTCGTCAGACAGAGGAAAATCATCTTCAACAGATACATTTTCTACAAAAAGGTTTCTAAAATAATCATAAAATACTTCTGGTGTAATATTACAAGTCTTTTGAAAAATACGAATAGACGTAGCACGTCTCACAGTCATCCAGAATTGTTTTGAATCTGTGAAGGCAAGAACTCCCAGTTTTGCCTTCTGCTCACTAAAGAAATTACGTCTTTTGTTTCGGCAGGTATTTCTGAACTCATCCCTAGCGTCTTTGTAAAGATTCAACTCCGTTGTATCACTCTTGTTTCTAAATTTTCTCAGTAAACCATACTTCTTTTTCTTCAAAAAAGCACACTCTTTATCAAACCAAGGAGGTTGCTGCCTCTGATTTGACATGGGCAACGAAGCCTCCTTAACCATATTGCATTGTTCTGCTACACTCATAAGAGCATCATGTACATTTTCAATTAAATTGTTTACATCAACAGAAAGATCTAAAAATTTATCTTCGAAATGATGATTTTTCATATATATTCGTAATTGGCTTGAAAATCCCAACTTTTCTCAGGACGCCAGGTGCATTTTTGTAAAACATGGTCACCCATATGTACTACACTCCTTGTATTTGGTTTCAATGGCATAAAGGTTGCTGCTAAAGAAAATGACATAGGAAAATGGTCTGATTCGCTACGTAGTTCAATGGAAAAGTTTTTGACATTTGTGAAAAGATCTGAAGACGCCAATGTGTAATCAACCACACTTGTTCCAGCATTGGCAACACATGTGAATTCTCCTTTGTTTGCATCGAAACCAACTCTACCATTCAAAATATGCAAATTGTAGGTACAACATAATGACAACAGTGAACGTCCATACAAATTTACATCTTTGTCTTTTGACACTCGTACCATATTGAAAGGTCATTGTCATAACCATATGTGGAATCTATTACATACTCTGGATTGTCATTCATAATATAATCAGGTTCTTCACCAGTTCTGGCATTGAAATCACCAGTAACAATAATGTACACTTCTGGAAGATTTGTAAGAATATCAGACAATTCATTTTCAAGTAATTCGATGCCATCTGTAGAAGACAAGTTGTCATAAACTTTTGAATAGCGTGGTGAGATATACACACAACAAAACAATACATCTTTTTCAAGGGCAAAAATATGCCATTAAACAATAAGAAAACACAGTCATGAAGCTTTGATTCAATATGTTTAACGTATGGAACTAGATTGTTTCTAATTATTGTACATACACCACCCGGATAACGACCAATATTTGTAGTTCTCTTACGTATCTTGTTAAAAACATGAAAACCTGGAAAATTTGTGTCAAACTGATACACACTTTCTGACCATGTTTCAATGAAAGATACAACATCAAAGTTCAGAACATATTGGCAAATCAAAGCACAATTTATTTTTGAGACCTTGTACATTCCATGTTAAGAATGTTACCGTGTCTAAGTTTGGGCCGCGGCCGAGTCCCCTAGTCCGTTCTAGCTTGCATTCGGCTCCGTAGTCTTGTCTGTGGACGTTGCAAATTACTGTTCACAGTCGTTTCATTCTGTACCGAACTTTCATTGTCACTTGTCCTCTTGTCAGAAATTTTCAATTTGCCGTTCTTGTAGTATCCATACTTGCCTTGCTTTCTAAGGTCTGCCAAAGTTTTTCGTTGTCGCTTCGTTAAGTCGTTGCCAATGCCTACTCCGATATCTCTCAATTTCTGCCTTGCTCTCAGTGCGGTTAATTTATCGTCAAAATGATGGAACTTTACGACGATTGGACGAGGTTGATCTTTCCAGTTCACCGATACACGATGCGCTCGAACTACATCCCTGTCATCCCATATCTTATCGTTTGCCTTTTCATTCAAGATCGTAACAACTTTCTTCTTGCACTGTTCAAAAGTCTCTCCTTCTTCTTCGCTGACACCATATAACCGGGCGTTGTCTCTTCTCGAAAAAGACTCTAATCTGTCAGTATCATCTTCCAGACAATCTAACCGTTCGCAAATGTCGTCAAGTTTTTGCGATACTGCAGCAAGGTCATATCCAGTAACACGGTTATCTTCTTTTAGTTCGTTGATTTCTGACTGGATTGATTGAACAGATTTCTTTACGTCACTGAATTCGTTTTTCAAAGAAGAACACGAAGTTTTCAGTTCTGATTGGTTATTTTTCAAGTCCTGCATTTCTTGCCTTAGTTCTCTTCCTGTTTTCTTCATTTCTCTGAGTATATCTTCTTTCAATGACTCCATTGCTTGGATGATATCCTTTTCTGGCCCGGGATTGAGCTCTATATCACCCGCTAGCTGCAACAATCGCACAACAAACGGCATGCCAAATCGGAGCAATCAGTGGTTGTAAACATGGATAGCGCCATGTTCCGCACCTGTATCGCACAACATCCGATGTCGGTCTTTGAGGAGTGCAGCTTGAACTCTTCCAAAATGAACTTTCAGTTGTCAAACTCGACTGACAGAAATTTGTTGTTACATGTAGAAGCCATAATCTTCCACTGTCTTCCAGCCACTGCCAGTATAGATTTGTTGTGTAGATCAGTAGACCTGCACCAACAATAGTGAAAGTACATACCATGAAGCAGGCCATGAGGCGGTACGCCAACTCATTTGCATACGTCCATGTCGTTGTTGGGCAGTAAAAATCGACGGATACGTTTCTCCAATTTCTTGGTTGGACAAAACAGCCTATCCGAATTCTCCGAGCACCAATGTCGAGACCCATTCTTCATGGAGTTTGCCAAACGACTTTGAATCAAAATACTCACCGACTAGTTGTACAAACTAGCATTTTTCTCAGAGCGACGCTGACATGTAACCTGTCACTTTGACGCTTGTCACGTGACCCAAACATTATTATCTAACACATGCATGATAAGCAAGCAACTTTGGAGCAATGACCAGACTGTAGAATCGCAGAATGTGGAGTCCCCTCTTGATGCTGAAATCCATGTTGAAATGGTGTCATTTGGTTTTAGATTTATAATGTTAAGGTAAAATGCGCCTCGGGGATAGATATTCGGACTCTCAAACTTTTACAATTCTTTTCTAATTCACCGCCTGTGGGGTTCATTTTAAAGCTCTGGTGCAAAAAAATTTCACGGTCTTAGTTTTTCGAAAATCGAAAATGTCTATTTTTCCCCATAGAGTTAACACAGGGATGGCGGCAATTTTGAATTTCAAATTTCGGTAAATCGTGGGTAATTTATTTCCCTAGTACCAAATTTGCACTGTGACCCCCGATTTTATTTTGTATTTTGAAAGAGAATGCTTGAAATATTGCTTGTGGAAAGTTTCGAGGCGCAAAAGTGTAAGTCTTTCATTTTCGATCTCCACAGGCCAAGTAAAAAGTTTCATAAAGCTATGCACCAAGCATACCTTTGTACATTTGATATAATCTATGATATGTTTACAAACATCAGTCTATACCTATTCTATACCACTGAGATACAACAAAGGAAAGTATAACACTGCAAGATAATACCTGGACAGTTTGCAGCTAGCTGCGGTGTTTGTAGTCTCTGCATTTTTAGATATGTAGGGCCGGGAATATTGTGAGATGCACCTCGGGACAGTGGTTTGGATGCCGGTCTCACTAGTCAGAGGATGGTGAGTTCGAAATGGTGAGTCACTCTTGAAGTCCACAGTAACCGACTCACTGTCGGAGGATGGTGAGTTCGAGACTCTAGCAAGTTTTGGTGCCCCTGACTTTATTCCTCATTTCTTCATTGGGTAATGGGTAGTGGGTACCTTATGCTGTGATAGGGTGTTCGCCTGTTGGATGACGGATTGAATATGTGTATTTGATGACCAGGTACATGTAAAGCAGTGAATACATGAAGGGATGTCAGGAGGCGGGGGTCTGAAATTTTGACGTTTGACATAAAGTAATGCAATTTTGTGACTCTTACTACTTTTACCACATCATGAAAAGTGTGCTAACCCCGCCGCCTTTGTTTATCATTTTAAGTGCTCTCCCTTACTGTTCATCAATTTTAGTGCCCCTCCCATTCCGCCGACTTTCAGGTCGTAAATAATGACGGTCCTTCACTATGGACATATTAAAATGTTGAAACAATAAACGTCTATTGCTGCTACTTACTCGGCAAAGCTGATGTCTTAATAATATAGTTTTCATATTAAAGGTTTTATATTGTTACTTTAGGTTGTAATTTGTTCGGCGTATCTGAATTCGGACCACTGAACTGACACTTAAAACGGTCTATAACATAATAAAATTATAGGAAGCAGCCATATTATGTCCGGCTTATCTTTCATCCTTACGCATTCTTCAAAAATATTGCCGTAAGTTTTTTCTTCTCCGATTATGTAGGATAGTGCGCCCTCTCGTGGCCAACTTTCGAAACTCACAAACTGTGACTGAGCAAAAGCAAAAACATCAAATTGTCATTTTCTTAATAAATGCACATGTTGTAAGGTGCAGTGAGCAGACTGGAAATATAATGAGAAAGAGTTGTAATCCCATCAATTTTTACAGGTACATTGTATAGAAATACTCAATGTCCTTTAATTTTGTTCAGTTGACAATATACTTCATGACAAATTTCAACCCTCGAAAATGTGAAGAGCTGATTAAGACTTAAGTATTACAATTTCCTTCAGCGTGGGGCTCTAAAAGATTCTTTTAGCATAGTGACGCCACTTTTTAAATATCATATTTCGAAAAGACTTCTAATTAAAACCCCTTTGCAAAATTTCAATGAAATCGCAACAATCCAAGGACGTTTTCTTGCATTTCGAAACACTGCAAACTAGTGGACTTGGCAATACCCGTGGGTAGTCTCATACCTTAAACCATGGACAGGGAAAATTACTTAAATATTGGATCTTTTACAGTATCCGTGCTCGAACTATAAATTAATGAGGGCAAAGAGTTGGCGTCATCAGCGTCCGCGGTTGGCAATCGATATGGCGTGAGCTACTTTGTGAATGTTAAGTTTCGACCATTTTCGGAAAGGTTGACTGACGTCCACTATATCGTAACTCTTCGTTTAACGCTTATCTGTAATTATTTTCCAATGGCGCACTAAAATCGGAAATTGAATTATCTATTCGCCAGGCTACAAAATGTGATCGTAAAATTCAGCGATAGGGGCCCTGGATAAGTTTAACTACTTTAAAATGACCCATATTCATTTGATACATTCCCGTTTTGACGCCACCTACCTATAAAATTACCATCTCTGTCTGATTCATCAGTATTGAGTGGCAATTCAGTCAAAGTATGTTACTATATTTTATATAGCTTTGTAAATATGCGTGGCTTTATCTGTGTCACTCAAACTACCATTTTAGTCTTATGAATCACAAAGTTTCATTCCGGAGATTTATTTGGAGATAAAAACACTGGTTACGATTTAAAAAAAGCAGCTATATGTAGAATCTGGTATGTTACAACTTTCAATTATATTGAGTATATGGCAGGAACCAGATGAGACATGTGAAATGTCTGGACACAAGTGGAAACCAAAATTCATGTACGTTTGAAATGGGTATTTCATTGTGCTGAGAGGTCAGTTCAAGAATTAAAGTTTTCGAGAGTCAAACAGTCTAAATAGATAAGCAACAAGATAAGAGAAGGCGACATGGAATATGAAAGGTTGAGGTGATTGTTTGAGATCTCTCCTCGTCTAGAAATTTCGACCTAGAATAGAGCATGTTATTGTAGGGGTTGATTTATATTCAAGAAGAGCCCTCTTATTCCGGCTTCATTCTCTAGTGGAGGCATACAGACCGAGAGCTATTAAATTTTTGAACAGAAATTTCACTGACATAATTGTGACAAAATACTGGAATAAACTCACTAAGTTGGAATTAATAGTAAAACTACCATCATTTGCAATTGTTCCTCAGACATGCTGTATGCTAAAGCTGCATGATCGAGGGAATCGCGATTGAAATCTCATTAATGTTTTAGACCCCCCTCAATACCCTTGATCAAATATTTTCGAGTCTCTAACTATTATATGACCAACCATATTTATTAGCCAATAATATCAAAGTAAAAATGTGATATCTTTATTTTTCTGTATTTTTGCTCTTTGCAAAAACTCACATACCTTGTTTTACACCCTAATATCTTGCAATATTGAGTATTCAGCTTATCAATACAGCCTGCGTATGTGTAACGTACACTTATATTGCTGGCAGTTGCATTTCAGTCCATCCAGAAATTGAAACGTCAATATTACAATAACACTACTGCATATTCATACTCAAGCTGTATTTGCAAGCTTAAAGCATTAAACATTATTTCAAAACAAAACGAGAGAATGATGATGATACTCAGAATACAAATACTGAGACAAATTTTTAGACGCAATATCAAGTTTGATATAGTTACTGATCATTCATATTTTGGTAAGCTATATTTATGGACAATGTATTCGTTGCAAAATCTACCAGTCAATTTTTTTTTGTACTGATTTTCTGACCCTTTACAATCTTCAAGGTATCAGTGTCTAAAATTGATCCATATTTCAGAAATATGATTCCTATTCCTGTTTTCAATAGATAGCATGTCGTTGGCATCATGATGCATGAAATGGAAATAATGGAAGAAGCTTCCCTCCAGTTGTTTTTATGCACACTAAATGGCTTTCGTACTATTTTAGATTTTGTTTTTCAAAATGAGAGTCATGAAATGCTATAGTATGATCCCAGACTCTGTTTAATTATTAGAGCCATTCGATGATATTCAAATGTTATTCATTCATTTACCAAACTGTGGAACATGAAAATGTAAAACAACTACTAGATAAAAATAAGGAACCAAATATTTTCAGATCTCTCTAAACCATGAAGAGCAAACTTTTCAAATCCCCGTCGACTACCCCAAGAACTTCCAAATCCCACATTTGAATTTCTCTAACCCCGAGTATTTGTGAATACAGCCCATTAATGTCTACACTCTGATCTCGCTCAGTATCACTATTGTGCAGTGAATACAGTAGTTTAGTAGTTATGATATCAACAAGATAAAAGGCATACGCTCCACTCTGAGTCTATCTTGACCATCCAATAAGCTGCCTTACGTTTACTTTTTTACTTATTTTCTGAAGCGTTTGCTTCAAAACTGTTCAGCGCCTCTGAACTATGGATAAATCGAAACTGGCGGTTTACAGATTGATTGATTGATTGTTAATGAGAGTATTGCCTTGATACCTGGCTATTAAAGATGCCTGCAAATACGGTGTGACCAGTTTCATAGCCTGTTACTAATCACGCGTTATTTTGTGGACGTCCACGGCAACAACATCATGCTAAAGTGGCTGGACCTTATCCAAAAAAAATCACATTAAAACCAACATCTTTCCACCACAATTGATGATCCAAATAAGACTGCCGTAGCACCTGTATACAAAATCTTGTTTTTTTCCTATAATTTGTTGAGTGTATGATAAATCACTTACAACCTAATATCTCAAGTTCGTTGCGTCGTATCAGCATTTTTGCAATTTGTGCTGCGTCAGACAAGTCGAGTGTCTAACGCAGCACAAATGACACTATGCTGACGCGACACAAGAACAGGCGCTATTGGGTAATAACCTCTAATTATCACTAGTTCAATATTCAAAAAAGATAATAACCGACATTTTGTTGAGGATCTGCGTGAAGATTAACAAAATGTTTAAAGTTGTATTCCCTTATCTATATGCATTGAATACTGACAACTGGTCTACATGTATTACCGTTAGAATTGAAGACATCGGTATATCAACCGAACAAACTGAAGAAAGTCATGGTGTCATGAACTTACAAAGTATAGCTGGACAAGTGTTTGCACAACATGGAATAATAGTCTTTTGAATTATTTATAAGAAATTCAATGAAGTGGTCGGTACTGTAACATCAAACCGAAAGTCTGAGAATTCAGTGTTACCGAAAAGTAAAACTTCTAGAAACTATGAACACAACTTCTTTATTCAGTCTTTTTATCTGAAAAGAATCGTAAACAACATTGTACAGTTATTTCGATTAGAAGATGTTTCAAAGAGGTTTGGTTGCAGGAGGGGTGGCTAAAACTAAAATTTCAATCATATGGATAATGTCATACTCGTGGCCAAGATGAAACCCTCGGACACGCTCTGTTTTTTCTTTTTCCCCTTTATTCCATAAAACCAAAGAGTACTATACTGAAGTACGGTGTATACAAGCATGGGAATCATAATAAAGAAGATGAATAAATCCTTCCCTTTTGTTTCTAATCACCCTTTTCATCGTGAATGCGAATTTCAATCATCTTAACTGTATCATTCTTCCCATACAACAAGAGAGAATACGATTTACTCTTTGTATACACGTTTTCAAGATGATTTGTATAAGAAAACATCTTACAGTGTTCACATATATATTTATCAGCATCGCTAGATACGACAGTTAAGTGATGATTACATGACATACCTTCACATTTATCCTAGGATCTAAATCTACAGTCCTTCACCAGAAATTGTCACATATCCAAAAATACATAATTATAAATGCATTAATGTAAACAAATCATATTGAAAAAGCATATCTTGCTAAGTTAACAGCGCCTAAACAATTATAGTGATTACAGAATTGAAAATGAAAAAACTAACCTGCAACTGCATATAATTATTTTATCATTTCACGTATGAAATTCACAATGTGGAAGATAGTACGTCCACATGGGATTCGGGCATTCCTTATTTCCCGTTCTATGCAACTAAGTAATTTTTCTTCTTGGATAAATACGTGAAATTGTTATACTTCACTTGTAAACGAAAACTAAACTTGATGATCATCAGTCAGGATAATGTTGCACCTTGATCATCATTTTCACGCTAAAAATTACAGCAAAAAATTTGTCTTAATTTTGATTTTCAAAACATCTTTTATATAGATTGTGATAATTACTCTACAAACATTTGTTTTGTTTTTTGTTTACTTGCAGGTACGGTGGCATATTGATGTTTCTTGCCTTCCATCAAGGTTGCAATTTTTGAATGAATTTAAAATTTACTTATATCAGCATGGAAGTCATAATATAGAAGAACAATAAATCTTTCCATTCCCTGTCACTCTTTTAATATATTGTTAATTGAAAGTTCAATTACCTCCCCTTCATCAATATTCCTTTACAAAGAGAGAACATACCGCTATTTTAATGTAGAAACGTTTTCTTGGTATCGAAAGTATGAGCAAACATCTTACAGCGTTCATATGGATAACATAATTGTAATGATCGTTACATATTACAATAAAGTAATTAAATGACATATCATCCCATTTATCCTACGATCTAAATCTACAGTCCTTCACCAAAAAGTCTCTTAAAACCAAAAACAAAAGTATAATGCAACTTTGTAAACGAATAATATAGAAAATGCATCTCTTGCTTTGTAAGTGAACAGCAACTTAAAAGAGATTACAGAAATTTAAAATGAAAAACAAAATCTAAGAGTACATATTTACTTTATGACTCCACGTCACAATTTGGAAGTTAATACATTCACATATGATTCGGGTTTTCCTTCTTTACCGTTCTATGCAAAACAATCATTTTTCTTCTTGGATAAATACGTGAAACTGTCATACTTTACTTGTAAAACGAAAAATAAACTTGATGATCATCAGTGAAATTTTAAGGTCAAAGTTATACTTTGATCTTCCTTTTTATTTAAACTTGCAGCAAAAAATACTGTTAATTTTTAACTGTCAAAACATGTTTATAAGTGTTGTAAATTTCTCTACAAATTCCCTTTGTACATTTTTGGTCTGTTTGTTTACTTGAGTTACACTGGCATGTTGCTTTTTTATGATTTGCCTTCCATAAATGTTGCTGTGTTTAATAAACTTTAAAATTTCAAAAAACTGTGACATATTATTATAACACCTACGGTCAATATTTGAATGTGTAGCTATGTGTGGGTGGATAGCGCATGGATGTTTTAATAAAAAGGTGTAATCCCAAAGCCGGTGTTTTCTGGGTTTATTTTTATTTTTTTGGAGGGGGGTTGTTTGTTTGTTCTGGAGATCGAAACGTTCATTGGTTAAATCTTTGTAATTTGAGATGAGGATTAAAGGTATACTGTCACCTGTTCTAATTTTGCCACAGTTACCATGGAAAGAAAATCTAACAAATCACAGATTTGAGCGGGTGGGCCGCTTTTTAAAAACAGCGCCATCACATGGGTATTTCGAATACCCAGGAACGCCCCTTTCACCATATATGGGCATATTTAGACAACAGGTGACTGTATACCTTATGGACGCGTTCAAATGCCAGTCGGAACATTTGACGAAGCGCACTTCTTTACACCAGCTTCATGTAGATCCTCAATCTCCGTACAGAGATTGTAGCGCCGTGGAAAATTATAACCTAGCTGGGGAGTCTCATAAGTAGCCACACCCTCTAGCTTGGTTCGAATTATCCACGCTGCTGCCCCACTGCGCTTCAATCTCTGTGTGGAGATTGGTAGATCCTAGCAACTCTCGAAGAGCCGTATTTCAATCCAGCATGGGGAATGTAATGAAAAGGTCTGGTTTCGACGTCGGGATGCGCCAAATTTAACATTGATTTTTCTCTTCCGTAATTTTGAGATCAAATACTGACGTTTGGCATGAAAATATCAAATCATGTTATAAATGCTACAAAAAGAAAATGACATTCTGTTAAAAAAAGAACAGAGTATGCATTGCTAAAATTGATGATTAAACCATCAACAAGTCCGTCTTTATCAAATGTTCATGTCTATATGGTATATCTATAATAAACAACCTAGTAACTGTATTAAAAGGTATTCTCTATTTATGAAAAGCATTATTTGCTACACTCTCCATTTATCGATTATTTTACTTTGATAAAATACAATGAGAAATGGCAATTAACGATCGACAATTATGATTAAATAGCAAATAAGTGACTTAAAAACCAGTTGAAGATGTCAAAACTATACAAATCGTGAAACTAATAACCGTGAAAAAATGTTTTTATAATAGCCATGAAAAGTCTACACCAGAGTAAACTGTTCATTAGAGTGAAAAATAGCAGTCTCGAAAACGTGAAAATAGTTTTAATGAATAAAGGTAAGTAATACACTGACTGGAAAATGAAAGCCAAAATGCTCACGTTTATTTCCATGAAGTGTATATTTGTGCTTTGAAGAAGTATTTTCTTAACGTTTTGAAAGGACATAGGCCAGACAAAAACGAAGCTAACTTTTGTTGCGAAAGTGTACGTAAGACTGGCATTTAATTTTTCCGTTCTTGCGAGCACGATTTTGCATTCTCGGCTGCACTTTATGACACAGATGACGGAACTCTAAAACATGAACTCCACCTGTTAATTCTTTTATTAGATTTCCCTCCAATCGTACAAAGAGCTATACCTTTTAAGCAGAGGTATAGCAAAGAATGTGCTGGTATTTTCCGTAGCCATAATGTTTGATAATTTTGTATTTCCAATTGTCACGATAATCTGGAGCTACCCCCGAAAGAAATTTTACAATCCCTTGTCGTTTACCCTTCGACATAGCCTCCCAAGTACATGTAATCGATTCCAAAGTGCATTTGTTTGATTCAATGTCTCCCTTCAAAGGAGCAAGTAAACAGGTGACGAGTTTGTCAGAATAAAGAATCAACCCGACATATGTGATCGCAAAATGCTTCAGTTGCAAGTTTCCTCTCAGAGATTCTATCATGACTTTATATTGTTGGTCGTCTATGGGAGCTTCGACTAATAGCCTTAAACTGCGCATGTAGCAGTTTTCTTTTACGATCTCACAAGCTTTGTGAAACGTTGCATTAGAAAACTTGCCTATTGATATTTCAGCCGGCATCTCTTTACTGTTGATTAGGGTATTCAATAAGTCGCTATCAGATATCAAATACCCATCAAACAGACCGAGGCTTTCGACGTGTGTGCCCGTTGATGATACATCTAACTCTGAACTGTTATCGTGGTCTGGGGTCAAAAAAGCAACCTCAACCGACTTTGTCTTCTTATTTTGTAGAATAAACATTGAAACGGAAGATTTCAGTTCCATTAAACTGCGGCTATTGTCTGTCTTCACTAAAAAGGACACTTTGCTGGGTCCGGCTTCTTTGAAGCTCTTGAAACAGTCTTTGAATATACCGACGTCTGTACTCTGTAAGTCAACCCCCAAAGCAAAATGTTTTATGTTGTTTCTGCTGGCTACTGTGCTGAACAAAGTTTTCAAACCTTTATTGAAACGTGCAGTAGACACTTTACGGCATTGAACGTGTAGGTACACCCTGAGAGATTCCAATTGGTTAAAACCGACAGAACCCGATTTAATCATATCTGACAATCGATCAACCATAAATTCTTGGGAATCTGATAGTTTGCAAAATACAACCAGCGACTTTAACGACATTTTCCTTTCTTTACATACTTTCGCCAATGCAGAGACATCTGTGACGTCTGAACAGTGCAATCTGAAGTTTTCAATCGATTTATGTTTTAGTTGTAACAAGTTTAGGACACAGTCGAATCTGCATGTCTCTTTGGACACTTCGAAACCATCTTCATAGTCGCATTGTGGTTCATACAGACACATTCTAGGCATGGGAGTAATCTTGGTATTGTGTTCATGACCAAAGTAAATCAAAGATTTCTCTAATGAACCGAGTTTTTTGACACATTTTTTACCGTGTTGTGATATATGTAAGCATTCCAAACAAACACCGTTCAGCTCCGAAAGCTGATCAGCTGATATATTTTGTTGGCGCATAGTATTTATTTTTGTGTCAAACTCTTCGAAAATCAGTTCACTTGTCGGCTCATCCGATATTCCAGAGAGGAATTTCAGAACCGGATGTGATTTTGAAGGTTCATCGAGAAACGTACCAAGAATATCACGATTGTTTTCGTTCATGCTCATATGACGAGAAGCGTACAAAGCCGTGAAATACTCTAGCCATGTCTTATGATAGAAATAGTACAGCTCATTCTCCTCCTTCTGTGCCCTCGAATGTCCACGATCGCACACTAACAATCCTAATTCAAGTGATTTGGAATAGGATAAATCATTTTTCTGGAAATCTGACCTGTTATCCATGTACACTTTATATGCATCAAAGGCTAACTCGTCTCTTGCCCTTGCAACATTTTCTGGTATTACGTTACTATCTATATTGATATCATTTTTAACACAATACCTCTTCAAAATACAACAAAGAACCTCACTGTATAGGCCCGCCAGCGTTCTGGGAAAATCACTACCACCTTCTGCCCTGTAATCTTCCCAAAGAATGCAAAGAAAAGAGACATGCAGTGGGCTTTTGAGAATATCGCTCATTGAAATCTGATTAACCACAGCCCTCTGTTTTCTGATTTCTGTGATGAGGTCTTCTCCCGTTCTAGAGTCGTCCTCAAAATACTTGCTAATGTATTGATTTGTATATTCCTCGGTGAACCCCTGCACTATTAAATGCATGTCGCATTTCTGTAAATATTCAGTTTGAAGACTTGGCCTTGTGGTGACGATCGTAGTACAATGCTGTCTCAACTTTCCCCGTATTTGATCAGGTATTTCTGTTTTTTCCAGAAAAGATTTATCAATTTCATCAAGACCATCAAATAGAAAGAGGATAGACTCTCCATTCTCCGAAATGAGCAATTCAAGCTCCTCTTTTGAAATACCGAGGCCGCCCGGTAAAAGGTGCTCAAATATATCATCCGTTATACGATATTCTGTTACATGTCTCATTTGTAGAAAGAACAACAACTTGTACTGTGAAAGTTCGCCACAAGCCCAATCATAAGCTAGCTTTTTACACAAAGTTGACTTTCCCATGGCGGGATCGCCTTCTATTTTTATACGCAATGCATACTCTTTATAGTTCTCAATCGATTGCTTGAATATGTCGTGAAGGTTCCTTATTTCGTCACCAGCATGCAAGCCTCCCTTCTTCACCTCTTTCACCGATAGCATTGAGAATAGCTCTCTAAGTTGCAATTTCAAATCGTCGTTCCATGGAATCGGCTGAATTTGTGAAAAGTGATACAAGTACATGGCTTTTAAACTTTCTTGAAGTTTATCCACATTGTCTGAGTCGTCACCTATTGGATAATATATAAGAAAAAATGTTGGCAATCGAAATTCAAAGGGGCAGTACGACAACTCACACGAATAATCAAGCATGTATACTGCACGATTCAAAAGCTTTACAACATTTCTTAAAAACTATCTACTGTTGATTGACCAATCAGAGTGCTCAATTCAGGGTGTTTTATCTACTCATAAAGCCTTGGTCACCAAATTCCAGAAACGAATGACAGCGCCGTAGTAAAGTACTGTCCAATCAAAAGTGAACATGTCATATTCTGTAGACATCTGGTACGTTTTAATATTCAAATTTGGTAACACAGCAGAAACCAGCTGCAACAGAAAATCTGCTGTGCCCTAGGGCATTTATAAATGTGGCCTAGGGCATTTATAGGATGTTCCATTACATTGGAAGGCTATTTCACAAATAAAAGTTTTAATTCATATCCTAAACATGTTACATTGACAAAGGGGACGGTTGACGGAAAACACATTGACAACGAAAATATATCAGTTAGGGGCGATAGTTTTTAAGTCGGATAAAACCCTCGTACTCGGGCTCTTCTGGTATATAAAGTCCAACCCTACAATAAAATGTCTCGGCCTGCGGCCTCGACATTTTATCGTTGGGTTGGACTTTATATACCAGAAGAGCCCTCGTACTCGAGGCTTTATCCTATTCATAACATACTATCTTTTAAATCTTCTCATAGAATTTTATATGACAGAAAGATATCGCCAGCAATATTATCAGTTATCCACTCTTACAGTAAACCGTGTGAGATATCAAAGGTTATCATAAAATTATCATACAATAATTGTGTTAGCACATCATGCTATGTCGTAAAATGTCATATCACATCAAGTCACCTTATGTCTTATCCACGTCACCTAATGTCTGTTACACCGTACCATACCATACCATACCATTCCATACCATACCATACCATACCATACCATACCATACCATACCAGACCATACCATACCAGACCATACCAGACAATACCAGACAATATCATCACTAAAGTAACCTTTGCCACCCTATCCCAGCAAAACCAACGTACCCTACCTTTCCTATTTACTACTATATCATGTCTTGTCATGTCATATCATGTCATGTCATGAGATGTTATGTCATATATCATATCATCATATCATATCATATCATATCATATCATATCATATCATATCATATCATATTATGTCATATCTTATCATATACCCATGCCCATATTGCTGCATCCTAGTGACGTTCACCGTAAAATATCAGCCGTGATATTTCACGGTAAACGTCGAGATATGCACTATGAACGTCATCAATTTAGAGTTTTCCCAAACTACATTAGCAGTTTGTTGGTAAACAACGTAAACAACAAAATGGCTGGTGCTCCCCGCCTGCGAAGTGATGTCGCCGACGTAAAAACTTGAAGGGCTTCGAGGAACACGGGTATTTCTGGTTGCAAAATACGGAAATAGCATGTTGACTCTTGAAATGTTTTCCCATGGTATTTTTTTGGTCAAGTTCTAGCACGGCGCCGGCCACTGTGCACGGTCTCCCCCGAACATTCGCTGATCACTGCGTCTCACGTGACTTGACTAGACGCAGCACGTAGTAAGACGCAGATAAAGGCAAACCATCATTTGAATTGTAACACACCTCATCCGCAGTCTGTGTTCTAATTCGCCAATTGACAGTCACGTGGGATGCGTTCTTTTTGTGCTGATCCACGTAAACGACGTCATCAGGCATCATTTGTCGGAACTGTTGCCTGCCAGGCATCAGTTCCGAAAAATGATGCCCGCTGACGTCAAAAAAACATTGGCGCATGCGCGAACTGGAATGTAAACAAAGATGTCGTCTGCGGACAAGCGAAACGATAGTCGAGAAATTTCTCGGTTATCCTACTTTCTGAAGAGAACTGAATGCTCTGGTTTCAAACAAGGACTCGAAACGAACGAAGACGATAATCAAAGGTGCATTGAACGTTTTGCAGAAGTATTGCGACCCTGTCGGCAAAAACTTTTTCTTGCTGAACCACTCCACATATTACATCATGCGACAACTTTTGTGTATGGTACGTGCTTATGTATGACTGCGGATGAGGTGTGTTATAAAACACATATTGACTGGCCATGAGGGCAACAGCATACGTCTTTAACCCCTCGGGACTGTGAGTCATCCCCAAAAGCAGACTGTTTTCCGGGAAACAGTCTGTTTTTGGGGGGCTGACTCACAGTCCCTCGGGGTACAGATGTATGCTGCCCTCATGGCCAGTCAATATGTGTATAATGAAACAGTTTTTGGTCTCCCGGAAGTTGTTCATTGCGCATGCCCACACATAGTGTATCATTTTTTGTGGCTTGCTTTTTAGTCTAATTTGGTAGCTGCCAATATTTCAAAACTTGTAAGACTGGTAATTAAATCCTTAGTTAAATTCTAGCCACGTTCGCATCATGAAACTGTGATAATTTTAGCTTTACTTCCAAGTAAAATTGAACAGCCAATGACAGCGTCCCATGATTCAACCAATCAGATTTCGTAATTCGATACATGGTGGTTTCCCATTATCCGCCTCTTTGTGCTTGTCACTGAGGCGGGGACCAGCCAACCCTGAACAGGTAGTGAGCACGTGGCGTGACAGCGATGTCGTGCGCGCGACGACTGTTGACATGGCAACTCTCACGGTAAACTAACAAAATGGCGTCCCCTCTTCGCGCGAGCTCCGTGCTGTACGACGATCGAAATTAGGATAGATTTAAAGCTGAGCACAGTTTTTGATCGGTTACAATTGTAATAGCATATTGCACCTTAAAAAGTTCCTTCTGTATGACGATTCTTGTATCCAGTGTCTTTCTTCATGGGTTTCATTGAGATGTAGATGACTTGCAGCGATGTCGTGCGTGATGTTGACCCTTCGTCGCATCGTATACTAGTCTTTATGAATGAAGCCTGTTCACATTGCGATCGAAAAAAAACAGTGGCTACCCTCATGGAAAAGAAAAAACAGTGATCTATGTGCCAACTTTTGAAAACTCTGAACCCAGTTGTATACACAATGCCAACCCTTGACTACATGTAGGGTTTGGGACTCTTCCATCGGTAAATAGAGCTTTCCACACACAAGGCTAACATCCGGGGGCTGCAAGCCTCCATTTACCAATTAAAAAGAAAACAATAGAATTTAAATTCATTAAATAGGTGCGTATCCTCTTAAATGGGTCAATGGAAGCTTCCCCCCTAAAACAGGTGCCAGTTCTGGCCTACTTAGGGGATGAGAGCATTATTTCGTGCACAGTCCCTCTATATAGAGGGACTGTGTTTCGTGGCTTGTAAGCCCCAGACACATGGGGGAGTGGAGTTGATGTATCAAGCCTTGGTTCAAGGTGTTTAGCCCTCGTCGCCCATTGTTGCCTTTGGCGCCCAAATCAAACCCAAAATGTGCCTGAACAATTTTCGCCCTTGTGGCACGCCCTGTTCTTTCCAATTAAACATCTGGCGATAATTGGGTATCCCCAAAAGCGCAGCAATGAGGAAAGGAGAAAGCACCTGCTGGTGACTTAAATTGAGCTCTGTAAGGTCTGTGACCAAAGATGCATGGGAGGTTTTTGTAATTTTCACAGACAAACTCAGGAAAGGATTGTGCATTAAGTCTTGCTGTGTGTTGGTAAGGGAATGACAAATCGGTTAAATCTCTGTGGAGGACGTGGTTACAAAAATGAAGTGTCAAAACTATAGCACAGAAAGCAGAGAGCTCTTAGTAGAAACCAAAGGGTATTTGAAAAGGAATAAGCCTAGCCGGTGAAAATTGAATGGGCTTTTATGTGAGGTTAGGGTCTTACAGTGAAGTGTCCAGCAGGTATTGAACATCAATTTAGACAGTAGCAGCAAAAGGGGCGAGCAGCAGCATAGGGGTTACCCACTCGTCACTTATAGGAACCACCCAGCAGGTATTAGACAACCATTTAGAGAGTATAAACAAAGGCAAAACCCACTCATTACTTATGCGAGCCACCCAGCAGGTATTCAACTGCCAGTTAGAGAGTAGCAGCAAAGGGGTTACTCACTCATCATGATGTTCCTCCCAAAGCCTGTAGCTCTTTGAACTCTCCTCAATGAAAACGATATTAATGGAGATGATCTTACATTCATTCACACACACATTATGTCATTAGGACCTACCTGTGGAACTGGAAGATGGGTTTTGTCCAAGGGCATTGTCTAGGAGCTGGACCCAAGCTTTCTTAGACGATGTACAACCCCAGATCAGATTGAGATTCACCGAGATATTGGGGACCATAGCAGCCTAAATTTCCAGTTGGCGACAACAGTCTGTCTTAGGCTTGACAAACTAGATGATTTCACAAATTATCAACAGCCTGTGTTCTGCCACAAAAAAGAGGTACTCCTACAGACAAGTGAGACTGAAGTAGTACTAGACATGGCCTTCCCCACCTCCTTGAGACATTGGAAAAGTGGACACAGAGGAGCTTAGGCTGAGTAGTTGATGGAGTTACCACCTTCTGGCTGAACAACGCTAAATACAACCCAATGAGAGGCGACTCTTACATCCCACTACCAGCAGCCCTCAGAAACAAGAGGCAATCATTAATGTGAAAAACAAAGAGGTGGGAGGAGGGATCTCATTTGTGAAAAAAGACACGCATTACAGCAAACAACCCTATAGGGCTTCTAACGGGTGGATGACTGTGAAAAGCTTGAGGTAACCATCGCCAACAACGCAGTGGTTGGGCCTGAAGGATACATCCTCAAGGTGGACCTAAAGTACTCTATTGAATTGCACCAGGCTGATAACGATTAGGGTGACCCTATTTAGTTTATTTTATTAATTTTTTTGTTTCTCATCTCAAGAGGAATACTCAAGCAGGGTGGGCAGGCGAAATAAAATAGAATACCATAAAAAAACTCTATTTGTGTTAGATCAATGTTTTGTCCATTCACTCTGTACAAATTTTAAGTACAAAAAATGTGTATTTGTTTTAGTTCAATGTTCTGTCCGTTCAGTCAGTGGAATTTCATATCTTTCAGTTCAGTGTTCTCTTATTTTAGTCTCTACAAGTTTTAAGTACATCGCAGTGTTTCATCTAGGATGATACACCAGGACAAGTCCCCCTCTACAGGAATTTTGAGGGGGGTTTTAAATTTCGGGGGAATTTAACTGAACATATACTTTACACGTAAGTTTTAATGTTGCAATGATGTCACTTTTGATACACATACTACAAGCCATAAATCACTTGCTTACAAAATCCAAGCTACTTGCTGCAAACACCATGCTCTAGAAGATTTTGTCAAAAGTCAATAATTTGAGTATCACTGCTATGAATTTATATGGCTTCCATGAGTGGCGGATGGCTCCTTAATATTCATAAGCATTAATATTTCTGAAAAAATTGTTGCATATTTTGTATGCTACAGTATTCTGTATGTTTGTTTGTACATATACTGTATGATGCTTTCTCAATGCAACAACTTAGCCAGCTATTCAACCACTCTTTTTGAGAGTGGGGATTTAGCTGTGCGGTTCTGCCTGCTGCCTCTCCGCTAGGCGACTGATGCCGTATGTTGTGGCTTCGAACCCAACTGAAAACTAGCCATATTTTTAAGGCTTGAAGTACATTGAAGCATAATAACAACTGTACCTGGAAGGGATTTTTTATAATTTTGAACTTAACTGTGTGCACTTACACAAAGCCAGAAAAAATCTTTAGTAGTTATAAACGAATATTTGTAGCTTCTGAAAAAAATAATTTTCTTGTTTGTCATGTTTTTACTGTGCTTATAATCATCCCTAAACACTGTAAAGTTTGGATCAACATTGCCCTATACAAACCAGTCAGTTGTCTTTTTCTAGTGACCTAGCTGGTCTTGTAGTCTTGTGCGCAGACTCAGTAGAGTTAAAACGAACAACTTAGGAGGTCGGACTGGTCTCAGCCATCTTTTGAATGCAGAGTTTCTCGATGTCAGATTTGCTCCAGTTGTTTTTGTCAGTCATTTTAGAATGGGTAAATAAAAACAGAAAGACTGGTTGTCACCAACAGTTAACTTAGGGTTTATTTGCCTGAAAAACAAGTCAGTGTTTGTTCATTTAATTCAAAAACTGGACCCATTGACATCACAGCCTTCTTGTGACTCTCATTGCATGCAGTCCCGTCACAGTGCCAATGCCATTCACTGAACTCCGGGACTGAACTGAATATGTGCGTTTCTGTAACAGTAAAGTCCACTTTTTGTGTCAATTTTTGCTACCAGAATTATTTTCATAGTGTTGTGGACATTCATACCATGCACAAAAACTTCAGTTGTCTCCTTTTCTCAATCGTATAGAGATAAATGTGACACAGATACCTAATCGAGTTTGGGCAGTGAACTTTTGTGAACGTAACTCTCAACTGGCTGACAGGCTGTCATATGCAAAATCAACGTATCGAAATTAACGAGTGGTATTGTTTCAACAGCATTTTATTGAAGCAGTTCGAAAAGTATCAAAATCGAACTAAAACTAGTTCCTTTCATATATTTGTTCTTGCTACCCTATACAATTCCTGTTGCTAAACCATTAACAGGTGCTGAAAACAGGTCAAATGCATCGAAGTGTGACACCTATGATATTTGACATGCCATTCAAGCCAGCTCAGTGCAGTGCGTTACGAGTCGCCTCTCCTATGTACAATTGGTGGGGTGCAGCACACCAAAGAGGGGGAATCGCATGGTCGCCCAGCCTAAATGAAAGATACATGCTACGATGATCGCCTCAAAGGCGGCACAAATAAAAAAGTTCTTTTTTATTTTCATGTCGGAGCTGGAATTTACTGTCGGTAGGGAGATGAGAAACACAAAAATTAAAAATGTCGCCCTTACCCAGTGGACCCAGAGCGTACGGTGGTTTAGGAAGAGTGGCTGTTGGCACTCCAGCAAAGGCTGGTCCTTAAACTCTGCAGCAAGGGGCGCTACATCCTCCACTATTGCAGCCTTCCGCTGTACCACGATCAATCTCCCAGGGGCTGCAGCTGAAGAAAATCACAGTGCCCTGACGTTTGCGCAGAGCTCCTTGATGGAGCCCTAAATCTGGCTTAACACAGAGCTCTGGAAACGGATGGCCACCACCTTTTGAAAGAACCTCTACTAGCTGATGAACAACTCTTGGGGAAGACAATTGAGAACCTCTGCAAGCAGGTCGACATGCATACAAGAGGAGGTCAAGATTTTGCGCCTGCTGGCAAGCCCTGCCCACATTCAGGCCATCATCTTTGACAATGACTTCGTCCTCAACTGTCCTGTGTACATGGGCATCAGCATCCTGGGCCTCTCAACACTCCACATGTAAACTTCTTTAACAACCAGATGAAAGCCTAGACTAAGGACGTCTACAAAGACATTGGAAGGCACCAGCCCCATTACAACATTTCCAGCTACCACTATCTCTCTCTCTATGGCCAAGAGAACCATAAGGTGCTTGGCAAGATGAAGGACACTTCAGGCACAGGGTCAGTTGTTTGATCCCTCCTTTTGCCATTCCGTATACTTTCTCCATGAGGCCATTACCCTGGTTACCATCTTTTGCACCTTGCCGACCTCCGAATTTCCCCTGCAGGGACCTCATCACCTGTGAGCCTGTCTGTCTTGGCAGTGGGCCCTTCCATCTTGTAGGCCACATTTCACTTTGGCATTGATGCCATCATTGTACCGGTAACACTTATTGGCAGTGGCATACTGCAGCATGTTGTTGTACCCTGCGATGCCTGCAGTGATTATCAGCGTCTTGCTTGACATCAGGAGTAAAGGCTGCGAAACCGCCATGTCAAGCTTCACTTTGGCACTGTCAGTCGTGTCTTCCCACCTTATGTAACTGGTAACTTTATCAAGACTGGCAATCTCATCTTCAAGCGGAACACTCAGTTCTCCCAGTGCCTCTTCTGTGATTCCTGCTATGCCAACGATGGTGCACCTGATGCTAGCTTGAGATTCCAGAATGCAGTAAACATAGGCCTCGATGCTTTCATTCAGTCTTGCCATGCCTGTTTGTGTCAATCTGCTGCCCGCACCCCTGCCACCACTTGCAAGGACAAACCAGTTGACTGTCCTTCTCCCCATCATTACTGAAGAATAAGTAGTGGGTCCTCTAGCTGTCCGGCCTCGGATGTTTGTGTTTCTGGCTGAAAATGTGCTTAGTGTAGAAATATTTGCTGTCGGGGCTGATGGCGAAGTCCTGGCCATTGAACTTTGCACCTTGGCTCAGTAAGGGGCCTCTGCTGATGATATATGTGTAGCCATTGTCACGGCCCCAGTTTGCCCTCTCTTGTACCTGTATTCTTCATTTTCAATGATAACGAACTAATTGCAGAGAGCTTTATAAGTGACCTTGCTGTAGCGGTAGTTTCAACCTTGAAAGTGCGATCATCAGGCAGTGCAACCCCCCTCTGATGGAGAACACGCATGGTGATGAAATATACATTGCAATGGAGAAGGGATCTGATGTGAGCAGGCAGGGTGAAGGCCAAAAAGTGGTCATATGAAAAGTTACACCACAACCAGCTGTTTCACAACAACAAAAAAGTTTCACTGCTGGGGCAAATGCTGGATACAGCTAGTTTTTAATGGGATTCGAACCCACAACATACGGCATCAGTCGCCTAGCTGAGAGGCCACAGACAGAACCGCTCGGCTAAATCTCCACTCCCAAAAAAGAGTGATTCAATAGCTGGCTAAGTTGTTACATTTTTCTGACTGAGACCGCTCAACACGTTGTAGAGTTCGTGAAGCCTCACGCACGCATGCTCACTATCATACATCACACATACACACTTTATCGAAGCGAAGAAACAATTTCATCGCTTTAACTGGGCGAACGATAACCTCGGGAACAATTCCCACCTTTTGCACCTCTCAGACTTTCATGAAATTAAGACATCATCATATGCAGCTTGGGCCCCACCATCGATGGCTGCATGGGGCCTCTCCGTCGATGGTTTGGACCTCTCCAGGACATCTCTTAAAAACCACCCAAAGTCAATGCTAGGCACATCGTGATTGGTAAAGTGAGAAAACACCAAGCTACTGTAACTGCCATTTCATTTTACAGAAATCAAAACAATAGAATGAAATGACCAATCCCTCCAAAATCAAATGGAGCGTTCATTATTTGAAATGGTTGTGGAAAACCTACCGATTTTTATTATTGTTATTTGTTGTTGTTTAGACCCAAACTTAATTCTGTTTATTCTTGTTTACCACGTTTATCGTAATTCCGGAAATTTGGCAAAATATTATATACTACAGTCGATGCTCTAAACACTTACTGCGCATGACATAAAAACTTCGCTCGGCAGAGACTTTTCTGGAGCTTGGACACAGCTATGAGAATCTATGTACAGGTGATGGCTGAACTTTGACCGAAATGCACATTTTCAGGACACTCATTACTGTGCATGTACTATGATTTATTTGCGCGGACTGTGTTAAGATGGACATATTTGTTACAAGGTTTCCGGCAACAGTTGCTTCATTGTTGAATTTATCCATGTTATTTGTTGTGATTCTGGGATTAAATTCTCATTACTTTCAGATTTTCCATCATGCTTTTTGAACCTACACGACAACGCACATGGATGCGGTGTGCTGCTCTGTACCATGAGCTTAAACGTAATAAACCAATGTTTTTTGTTCATCGAGAACTGTGAGTTCCTTCAGTGTCACTGGGAATGATCGGCGGCCAATGTCACTACACCGAAAATTCCCCACACTGAACGGTAGCAACCACGACGGGAGCACGAGCGTTAGTACATCATATCGGACTTTATAGTGTTGTACACAGCATTGCATCATCAATCAAATTAGACAAAGTTTCCTTGGGAAAACAGAACTAACGCAGTTGCTACGAGGTTTTGCAGTCGAATAACTGTTGATCGCAGTGCTTACAAGCGTGTACAAAACATGGCATTTACCGAGGAGAGATTCAAACGACAGCTGGCAATTGCCGAAATCAAACTTGATGAAATTGCAGAGCTATCCAACAGTGAGGACACGGCAGACATTGCCACAGCATATGAACAAATAGGACAGTTGATCAAAAGACTAGACAAATTAAAAGAAGAGACAGCCAATATCTTTCGGAAGCAGAGTCAGACTTAGAACATGTGAAGGAGTGGACAACAACACAGAAAGAGTCCATCCAGTTATTTAGGGAGGCGCGGCAGCGTATCAGAAAACAGCTAGACGAAGCTGTGGAAAGAGACGTACAACTCAAGCTTGAAAAAGAGCTACATATCCAGCGCGTGGTAAATGAGCAACAATCAAAATACAGAGCACAACAACAAATGGAAATTGAGATGGCAGCAACACGCCAACAAAACGAGAGGAAGAGTGGTATAGACAGAAACTAGATTTCGAGAGACAGATCGAAGCCAACCGTGCCAACGAGTTAACCACAGGGGGGAACATGCATCTTCAACAGCGCCCTAAACACAAGCAGTGAAGCTTCAGAAATATACTATCACACCATTCTCTGGTGACTACAAGGACTGGCTACGCTTTTGGAATCAGTTTACAGTAGAGGTGGATGGTTCCAATCTTGCAGAAATCAGTAAGTTTAATTACTTATTAGAGCTGGTGAAAGACAAACCAAAGGAGGATATCCTGGGGCTACCACATACCTCAGAGGGATACTAGGAAGCTAAAAGAATACTAGTCGAGACATATGGGAAGGACATTAAGGTGCACAAAGCCTTGATAAAGGAACTTGAGGAACTACCTGTGGTGACCAACATTCACAGGTTGCGTGACATTCACGACTTTTATAACAGGCTTGCCAGGATAGTTCGCACTCTCACAACAATGAGGAAACTGACTACTGCACAAAGCTCAGTCTACACTCTGATGGACAAGCTTGGCCCAGTGCGAGAAGTTCTCGTACAAAAGGACGATGATTGGGAAGAGTGGGGTTTGGAACAGCTTGTTGAAAATCTACGAAAGTATGTCGAGAGAAATCCCCTGAGAGTTAGTGACGATAGGATTACCACAGGGAGAAGAGATGATACAGCAAGACACACGTCATGGAGGAAAAAAGAAGAAAAGTTACTTCTTGGCAGTAGTCTAAACAAGGTCGCAAGATTAAATCATACTCATTCGAGTTACGGCTGTATGAAAGTACTGGATGTGGCCACCAAGAGAGCAATACTGCGAAGAAACAGAATGTGCTTCAACTGTACAGGATTTGGTCATCTTGCAGTCAACTGTAGATCAAGGGGATGCAAGAACTGTAAAGGAAAGCATCATACATCAATTTGTGACAAAGGGAAATCAACACTCGATGTGTCGGACAATACCAAAGTGGAAAAGGGATTGAGCTCAGTGATGGATCATGCCTCAGCATTACATGCCACTGTTATTGCCAAAGTGGGTAAGGAGAAAGTTCGAGTCATGTTTGACCCAGTGCGGGAAGTTCATACATATGTTCAGACTTGATCACAAAATTGCACCTGAAGCCATCAAGACAGAACAACGTTGTATTGAACAGATGAACAGCACTGTAAGGAAGATTGTTGAGGTGTACAGTATCACATTACAGTCCTTAGCAGTTGATGGTTTCTCATTCAATGTGGAGTGTGTGAATGCTGAGAAAGGTATATTAACCCACCTACCTAACCAGGCATTCCTGCATTGAAGAAACAACACAGACGACTCAGCCGATTACATTTCAGTGAGGAAGAGACAACTGATGTTTCAATGCCAGTTCACATTATCTTAGGAGTCGCAGACTACCAGAGGATTCGCACAACAGAACCTCTAGTCCTTGGAACCCGCCCAGATAAGGATCCAGGAGCAGAGTTCACAATGCTGGGTTGGACAATTTCTGGATGACAGTCAGGGAGAGAGAGTCAGACAGAGAAACATTGTTTTCTGAGATCCAGCCAAGAAGAATTTGAGAAGCTGTGCTCACTAAATGATCTTGGAATCAAAGACACAGATATACATGTAAAGGAAAGTGCAGCAATTCACGAAGAGTTCAAGAAACAGTTGAATAGGGCAGAGAGTGAATACTATGAAACAAAACTACCTTGGGAGAAAGATCATATTCCACTTCCTACAAATAAGAGCTTGGGCACAGCTCGACTATACAGCACAACAAAGAGACTAGAGAGAATCGGGAGATTACAAGAGTACGATGAAATCATGAGAGAACAAATCAACATGGGAGTGATTGAGCCTGTACCAGCCAATCAAACAGGGGAGACAGTACATTATGTCCCACATCAAGCCGTCATCCGAGATAAAGCAGAAACAACAAAGATGAGAATCGTGTGTGACTGCTCAGCGAGAGCCAACGTGAGAAGCCCTTCACTCAATGACTGCCTAGAGACGGGGCCACCACTACAACCACTCTTGTTTGACATCATCGCAAGAAATCGCATGCGAAAGTTCTGTATCACAGGAGATATTCAGAAGGCTTTCCTGCAAATCAGAGTGCACGAACAAGACAGGGATGCACTGCGAGTTCTGTGGTACAACAATCTACAAGATCGTGAGGTGACGGAGTACAGATTCACACGGGTGATTTTTGGAGCGACATCAAGTCCATATATTCTCGGTGTAACACTGCAGAAGCACATTGAGGACTATGAACAGGAATATCCAGCAACAGTACACAGCTTGCTGGAAGATACATATGTTGACGATATTCAAGGTGGTGGAAACAAAGAAGATGATGTTGTGACTTTCAAGGCGGAGTCCACAAAATACTGTCAGAGGGTGGTTTCAATCTTCACAAATGGCATAGCAACATCGATCACCTAAACTCAGAGAATGACAATTTGAAGGAAGAGGAAACTTACACAACAAGGTTTGTTGGCAACACATCTGGCGACGACACAAAGATTTTAGGTATTCCATGGAACACTAAGGAGGACACATTGACAATCAGTTTTGAATCATGCCAGAAGAGCAGTGAACCAATCACGAAAAGGAAGATGTTAGCTGATATCAACAGCATCTTTGACATACTTGGATGGAGTTCTCCAGTTACTATCACTGCGAAATTGATCTTCAGTGAAGTGTGCCTTCTTCGGCTTCATTGGGATGAGAAATTCCAAATGAAATTCGACGCAAATAGCAGATGTGGATAAACAGCTTGCAGCATGCACCAATCATCACTATACCACACTGTGGTTCACTGGCAGCCCAACACATTAGATGCATGGATTTGCGGACGCAAACAAGACTGCTGTTTGTGCTGCAATATACATCGTTGCATATGAAAACTCACACCGGTCAGCCAGAATCTACTCAAAGCTAAAGCAAGAATCGCTCCTAAACATATGAGCATACCAAGGTTGGAGTTGATTGCCGCACATACCCTAGCCAAACTGCAGAATAACGTCAGCAAAGCTTTGTCCAATTTCCCTATCACAGCTTGTCACAGTTGGGTAGACAGCACCACTGTTTTATACTGGCTGTCTAATCATGGAGAATGGTCAATATTTGTGCGCAAATGGATCAAGAAGATTGACGAGCTGACAGAGTCCAAGTGGAGATATGTGCCAACAGCAGAAAATCCAAGCAACCTGGGAACTAGAGGGTCAGCACCAAGTCGACTCGGGAAGATGTGGTTTCAAGGGCCAAGCTGGCAAGTGAAGGTGACAGACCAGTTCAACCAGAGATTTCCGAGTCAGAGGGAGCCAAGTCAGAGAAAAAGTCAACGAAGAAAAGAGAAGTGATGCTTCTACTGGAAGATGCAACTCAGAATGACATGAAAGCATGGTCAAAAGAGCTTCTGAGCAAGCTCAAATTCTGGAAGCTTCTACGCATAACGTCATATATGAAGCATTTCATAGATGGCTGTAAGGGGATGAGACGAGTGGGACCACTCACTAAATCAGAGATCACAGCATCAGAGAAGGTATGGATCCACATAACACAGCAAACAAACGAAATGACTTCAGATGTCACATTAGCAGCAGATGAAGATGGAATACTGAGGTGTCATGGCAGAGTTCCAGGTTACAACCCTGTCTTCATCCCGAGAAGATCTGCCCTGGCAAGACGTATCATTGAGCACTGCCATCTTCAGACATTGCATGTGGGAGTTGCAACGACAATGAGTTAGGTCAAAGAGAAATACTGGATCCCTAAGCTACGATCCATAGTCAAATCTATACGACATGAATGCGGCTACTGTGTGAAGTATTTTGCAAAGATGTTAGATGCTCAAGCTACATCAGCCCTACAGAACGGAATTCACTGAGACGTTCGATGTGACAGGTGTGGACTTTGCAGGGCCACTCATGTACAAGTCAGAAAAGTATGAGACCAGAAAGGCTTATATTGCCCTCTTCACGTGCGCCAGCACCAGAGCTGTGCACCTCAAGCTTTGCAGAGACCTTTCTGTGAATAAATTCAAGCGACAGTTGAAGGAGTTTGTTGCACGGAGAGGAACACCAAGAGTTATGGTGAGCGACAACGCAAAGACTTTCATTGCGACCAAACAGTGGTTGTCAATGTTACAAAAGGATGAAGATTTGTTCAACTATTTGACAACACATAACATAGAGTGGAAGTTCAACATGTCACGTTCTCCATGGTGGGGGGATTCTTTGAACGACTCATCGGCATCATGAAGAGAAATCTGTCGAAAGCTATAGGAAGAGCGCTAATGAAATTTGAAGAGCTCGAGGAAGTTCTACTCGATGTGGAGACGTTCATGAACAACAGGCCATTGTGCTATATGGAAGAAGACTTCGAGCAAGTAGTTATCATCCCAAACCTGCTGTTGCGTGGACAACCAGTGCGGTTTCTAGAGGACAGCATTGATGACATGGATGACTCGAGAGATGTGATGAGTAAGCGGCTGAAGTACTTACGATCCTGCAGAGAAAACATTCACAAACGTTGGTTGAATGAGTACCTTCATGCCTTGCAGGAATGTTACAGCAATAGGATTGAGGCAAAGGATCAGGAGTTACCAGAAAGAACTCGTTGTTCTACTCAAGGACACGACCAAGAATCGAGCAAATTGGAAGATAGGACGGATTGTAGACAACATTGTAGGTAAGGATGGAGTGACAAGAGGATACAAGATCCGGACAGGCAGTGGCTATGTTGTTGAGAGGCCACTCCAGTTGGTGTGTGATCTGGAAGTCAGCGGAACTATTAAACAACACAACAGGGGTTGGCACTACAGCTGAACCAGAAGCTGACCCTGTGATTAACCAGACACGCACTTCAGTTGATGAAGAGGAAAGATCTCAAACCAACCAAGAGTTGAGACGCCCTGCTCGCCAAGCAAAGACTGCTGCGGTAGATAGCCTTGTTGGTGTCATTGCTAATGAGAATGAGGACGATTAGGAAACCATTATATTAAAGTTTAAGTAACTTTAATAGGGGGAGGGTGTGGAAAACCTACCGACTTTATTATTGTTATTTGTTGTTGTTTAGACCAAAACTTAATTCTGTTTATTGTTGTTTACCGCGTTTATCGTAATTCCGGAAATTTGGCAAAATATTATATACTACAGTCGATGCTCTAAACACTTACTGCGCATGACATAAAAACTTCGCTCGGCAGAGACTTTTCTGGAGCTTGGACACAGCTATGAGAATCTATGTACAGGTGATGGCTGAACTTTGACCGAAATGCACATTTTCAGGACACTCATTACTGTGCATGTACTATGATTTATTTGCGCGGACTGTGTTAAGATGGACATATTTGTTACAAGGTTTCCGGCAACAGTTGCTTCATAGTTGAATTTATTCATGTTATTTTGTCGTGATTCTGGGGTTAAATTCTCATTACTACCAGATTTCCCATCATGCTTTTTGAACCTACACGACAACGCACATGGATGCGGCGTGCTGCTCTGTACCGTGAGCTTAAACGTAATAAACCAATGTTTTTTGTTCATCGAGAACTTTGAGTTTCTTCAGTGTCACTGGGAATGATCGGCGGCCAATATCACTACACTGAATATTCCCCACGATGGTTGATGCAGGCTTCACATATTAGAGTAAATATCAGTTGTTCTTGGTAACAAATGTTCGAAATAAAAACGCGACGAAAAGGGTAATGAAATACATATGCCAAACCATAAGCGGCTAACCACTGAGTCACTAATTCACATACTCATGGCTTTCACTAACAGCCGTCTGGTGGCGATTTTTCGCCGCCTGACAATGGAGGATCGCCGGTTGAAACATATATCGATATCCCTTCTTTCACCCTTATTATCGGCGTTTACACAGAAAACAGAACGTTCGCCAGTTGAAATCAAACATCGATCCTTCCTTTCACCCTTTATGATCGGCTTTTACACAGAATTATAAAAAGTTACACGTGAAAATGTTATTTACATTTCAATTAAGGGCGAATCTATAACGCAAACTTGCCTCGGTAACTTAGTTCCGCACACGAAAGCTTAACTCAGTAAGATAGTGCAATGATCTAATTGTCCAATCAAATCGATTGGCATTGATGTATCGCGTCATCTGATTGGTTTTTGTCCACTCATATAAAATGTCGGATCCTTTGATTCGTCTATTGTTTACTACTGGTTCCTTATACTTTATACCATTTCAAGCCGCAGGCGACGACTTTGTTTGACTTATGGCGGTCGGGAGGAAAGAAAAGGATAAATTTTTCAAATTTCTCGAAAGTCAAGAATTTATGCTACGATAAGGATTTACAATGGAATATGGACGTTTACGTAGTTACAATCTCGGATTTACGAAGTCAACTGAAAGAAACGGTATAATGCCATGAGGCTAGTATGGCGGAGAACGTATGTAATCATGTCTGGCGATTGAGCAGCGAGAGAAACGATCAATCACCAAGGGTAATAAAGCTAATATGCTAAATGATAATTTATCTTAAATAGTGAGTCGAATGAGTCATAAAATACTCATATTTTTAACGTGCAATAAGAGGTTGAAAAAATGTTTGACTTTTTTCCTGTTTCTAATTTGTTTCATACCGTACTCATGGTGACTATGACAGTACAGTTCACTCTCAAGCGTGGCCTCAGCGTCTCGATTCCAAGTTTGGTTCAACAAATTTTACTCCGCTGTTGTTGTGTACTACAATGATCACATGAGATAATTTTTACTGTTCGATTCATATTATTTTATTAAATGTAATAAAGGGAAAGTGGCTCCACACATCGCCTATACTATTTGTGTCGTTCCCTGTGTTTATGTTTTGGTTTTTCGTGTTTGTGGCTCTTGGTGTACATGTAGATGTGAGCCATGGTGAGAAGTAGCTGTAACCTGGCTGTCAAATAACAGCGTGATCCTTTGACGCTACGTTTCGAAACAAGTCGCTTTTTGGCACTTGCTCTCCATGGATTTTTGTTTCACTGTTTGTGTTTTAATGATTTTACACAAAAATAGCTATCAAACTTGATAAAATGCTGAATAAATTTTACTCCTAAAATGCATAGAAAAGCATCTGGAAAGCCACAAAATACCTGTACAAAACCATAAAATCTCAAAATTTTCTGGGAGACCCCCTTAAAACCCCCTTGAAAGGGGGGCTCATCCCCCCTCTTGAGCTCTTCCCCCTGCCGATGACCGCAGCGACCTTTGGTCGCTCCCTTAACTAGCCTCCTGATAGAAGTTTTCAGCCTGTTGATAACAAGCTTAATGAAAGCCCAGCATACTTGAAAGTAAAGTGCCAGCGATCACAAAAAGGAGCGATTTAACACGCAAAGAGTGCACTTTCCTCCTCTTTTGTAACTTTTGAGCAGATCAGATCGCTGAATTTACTAATAATGTGAAAGAAACTGATGTGTTTTAGGAAAGGTTCGAAGGTAACAAATCAAGCTCCACTTGCGTTGAAACAAGGACGCGATGCTACGATGATCACATTACCATCACTTGACCGTAATGCACATAGGATTCCTAATCCGGTACTTTACACGTTAAAACAATACACGTTTCCGAACCGGTGAGTGGAGGGACTGTGTGTCAGTCTACCTACCTCAGGAGTAGCCTAATTAGGACTACCCCCATAAAAGAAGTCTCTTCTTTAAACTCTCGTTGTGATCATCCTCATAGAGCTCTTTCCCCAGTTCTGATTATTCGACATTTTCCTCTGCTATTTTATCACATATATTATATGCGAAAATGCCGTATAACATATCTCTGACCCCAATGTGTAGTGACAAGATTCTGCACGGAACAAAAGCAATGAGGAATCATCAAGTGCTCACTCATGATCAGAATCCCAGCAAAGTATGGCTGGTCGAGACACTGTACATCCAGTGCACAGTGTAAATGTGGTATCGTGCTTTTGCCTGATTCTTTCAACCTTGTGTTTGACCTGGAGATAAACGGCCATGCAAACAACAGTGTGGTGCAGGAGGTTGGTCCTCAAATCATGGGCGAGATCCTGATCGATTCGATACAATACAACATGATTGAGAAATACAGAGATCTTAATTTAAAGACAGATGACTCTTTATGGCACCCAGATGCAGTAAAAAACAATGAAAGATGAGGGCTTGGCCAGAGACTTCGCTGGCTACAGTACAACCAAGACCTTCTTGTACGAGCATGTCCACCATTTCTTCATGATCTATTTCTCAGGAAATAACACCATCATCAATGCGAATGTCACCGTCCCCTGCCGAAGTATGAAAGAGCTGCTCATTCTGTTTACAAAGGCATAGGAAGATGAAGACGCTGCCATGCTTGGTGCCATTGTAATTCATGACCAGCTCGGGCAAGAAATCGACCCAGGTGTGCGAGTTTTGTGGGTGAAGTATTTCCACATTCGCCCTTTCAAGGTGCTGAAGCACTCAATGAAGCTGGTCTTCTTGCTACTGTACATGTGGTGCCAGCAGTTGTCTTCCATCGCCGGCTATTCCTGCACCTTTCCTTTTGTGAATTCACACCCTCTGTCCTCCAACATATCTACGAGGTCCGTCTACCACTGCTAATCTATTATAGTCAGAGACACTTTGTAGGAGAAAGTGCTGCCACTGCTGCCGCTGATGTGTGACACTGGGAACGCACAAACCAGACCAAGTTCGTGCTAGTGACAATATATGCACCCTAAATCATAATATTGGCGGCGAATTTCGTTTGCTTCTGTACTTAATTCACTTTGTCGATCGGCGGAATTTTTATAATGTAATTTTTGTGGCATATCCAACGAATTGTTGTTCATGTTTTCATCTACAATAGCAATGAAATATTGCATTGCATACATGTTGAGTGACGAACCACCTTTATATAAAAGTGTATCCTGTCAAAAACGGAACACACACCTTTCGTATTGTAAAAAAGGCAGCAAATGACAAATTCATAATAAACATAAAGTTTTCAACATATAAAACATCCTAAACAAGTGACAATTTAATACTTTAACTGTGCAAATACAACAAAAAATATGAAAAATATTCAAAAAAATAACAAATCTGCACAACAAACACGACAATGCAGAGAAAAAAATAAAGACAGGCAATAAAGAATCAATGCAGAGGCATAAATTCAATAAAAGAAGGAAAATGCGTAAAAGACTTTTAAATCATTACAAGTGAACATTATAAATTCATCAGTTCCTGCTTAGCATTATCATCCTAACGTTTAGATGAAACATTGCATCCCTCTCGTGGAGTACAGGTTATAGGTAGTGCTTCACATGCTGCAGGTGCTGGGTTCGACCCCCGGTAGCGGTAATAGTTGTTGTGTAAAAAAACGTAACACTTCTCTCCCTTGTCATTAATCAACCGTTGCTTCCACATAGGTATCAGGCTGGCTGAAGAAGACATGGATAGAGTAATAGGATACTGCAAAATGAGGGAAAGGAGTGAAAATAGTAAAAAATTGGGACCCTTCTTTTCAATCATTTCCCCCTAAGTTTCCAAGCCCCCATTCCTAACTCTTACCCCCAAAATAATTTATCGCCCCTTTTAGAACGTAACCTTTGACCTCATTTCCATAAGTACGCACATCTTTGTCGTCATCAGTTTGTGGCTATACCACTTGTAAAATGGTGCCCCACGTTTTCGCGTACGTCCGTCAGCAACTGGCTATGCAGTCATGTACATGTACGTCAGATCATGCTACCTCCATGGTCAGATCATCACACAACGACGAACACACTTGCGACGCGTCGGTTCTGCATCTGCCATTGATTGTAAAACTTTCGCGATTACAACTTACATAAAACTTAATGGAAATGCAGTACAGGTTCATCCTCAAACCGTTCAAAAAATCGAGCCGGAATGGACTAACGGTTCTGACGATGTATGATGTCGTGACTTTGGAAAGAGTTACAAGTGTTTCCACTTGGAAGAGTGGACGGGACGCAATAGGGTATGGGCGTAAGGGTCCCGTAAATGAGTACGCTAGAATTTAACAAGGCTGATCAGTATTGCAACGGGGTTCACTTAGTGTGTTGGACTTCCGTATTTTAACTGATCTCTTCATATAAAGTTATTTTAGCTCACGTGTGTAAACACGTGGGCTAATGTCATAGCGATGTCTGTCTGTCTGTCCGTGTGTGTGTGTGTGTGTTAGTGTGTGTGTGTGTCTGTCTGTCTGTCTGTTTACACGATAACTCAAAACACCTCAACGGATTCAAGTCAGATTTGGTACACAGGTACCATGTGCTACTTGCAAGAACTGATTAGATTTTGGTTAGTGTGGCTTGCATATTAATGAAGTTATGCAATATCGTTTTTTTCCGTACAATGGTTTCCCTATGGAGACGGTAATGACAGTGTAGACATATATCAAGAAATACTGCATAAATTTCATGAAACTTTTCACAGATGACAATCTAAGAACATTATGATGATACTGTGAGTGTCATGTCAATTATTTGCTCATTTGCATATTAAATGAACTTTTGTTATTAGTGTCATAACTCTGAAATTCCTGCACCAAACTTGAAGATACTTGCAACAAATATTGATCTGATATATATCTAATTTTACTTAGGAGCGTTAGGCAGTGTCAAGTTAATAAATAGCTCATTTGCATATTTTATGAAAGTTTGTAATTAGTCATATAACTCCGATATAACTTCACCAAATGTGATGAAATCTGCTGCAGATACTGATTCGACTGATTTCTAACTGTAGTGTAAAGCTTTAATAGTGTGAAATTAATTAAGGGTTCATTTGCATATTTAATGAACTTTGTAATTAGGTATATAACTCTGAAATTACGGCACCTAAGTCAGTGAAATTGGGTACAGATATTGTTTTGATAAATATCTAATTGTACTGAGAAGCATTTGGAAGTGTCAAGTTAACAAATTGGTCATTTGCATATTTTATGAAGTTTAGTAATTAGTGAAATAACTCCAAAATAACTGCACCAGATGTGATGAAATCTGCTGCAGATACTGATCTGACAGATATCTAATTGTGGTGTAGAGCATTTAGTTGTGTGAAGTGAATTAAGGGTTCATTTGCATATTTAATGAACTTTGTAATTAGTGATATTACTCCAAAATTTGATGAAACTTAATGCAGATGTTGATCTGATAAATATCGAATTGTACTGAGAAGCATTTAGCAGTGTCATGTTAATAATTAGCTCATTTGCATATTTCATGAAGTCTTATAATTAGTCATATAACTCCGAAATAACTGCATCAAATGTGATGAAAACTGCTGCACATACTGATACGACAGATATCTAACTGTGTTGTAAAGCATTTAGTAGTGTAAAGTTAATTAAGGGTTCATTTGCATATTAATAAACTTTGTAAGTAGGTATATAATTTCGGCACCAAAATTTTGTTAAACGTGCTACAGATATTGATTTGATAAATATTTAATTGTGCTATGAATCATTGAACAGTGTCAAATTAATTTAGGGTTTATTTGCATATTTAATGAACTTTGTAATTAGTGACATTACTCTAAAATTACAGCATTAAATTAAATAAAACGTGCTACAAATGTTGATCTGATGGATATCTAATTGTCCCATAAAGCATTGAGCAGTGTCAAGTTAATTAACAGCTCATTTGCATATTAAATAAAGTTTTGTAATTAGTAATTAAACTCTGAGAGTACTGTGCGAAGTTTAAAAATAACCCTGCTACATATAGTGATATAACAGATATCTCATTGTTCTGTGAAGCGTACTACTATTAATGAACCTGGTGTAAAACACGTGAGCATATTCAGTTCATATCTGGTTTGCTTATTAGAAAAATCTAAAAGAACAGTTTACGCGTACTTGAAATGTTAAAATTTTACGACGATTACGACCCTTGACCTTTCGAATTTGACCAATGCTTTGTGTTTCCACGCGATCGTTATCGGATATCACATTGCATCTCTCAAATGAAATTGCGCAGTTTTTTGAAGTAACGGCTGTTCAGATCTTCAGCTGAATCTTACGAATTATGGCTGATTTCTCAGTTATTTCTTCCCCCAGTGACGACACATTTTTAGTCAAAACAGCAAGTGAGTTAGGTCTATGTATGTTTCGGTGGGCATGAAGGTAAAGTGTATTTCCCCGCGACAGTGTTGGATGCAGTGACCGAGATAGCAAGTCGCCGTGGACGATAATTTTCCATTGATCCGGTAAGTATTTGAAATGCATATTTATAAAAGGCAATTACAAAATTAGTATGCCTTATAGAGAGGCTTTTCTCTGCACATTGATGTTTCCCTGGGAAGCTTGGTTTTGTATATGGCCCGACATTTTTAACCTGAGCTTGAGGGGTGAAAAGAAAGTACGTATCTGTAAGTATACCTGGACAGGGCGGAGGGAGGTGTACATACAGTGTGGCCATCAACGCAAAACAAAGCTGGGCTTGAACAACGCCAAAGCTTAGTTTGGGCTTCGTCTTGAACTGATGGTCTCACTCATGGACCAAAAATAGTTACGTCCATGGTCTCACTCAGTGCAAAAACACTGCCATTAGCGTTCTCTTTATTCATAGCTGCCGATTCGTATATTTTCCCCTTGTCTAACATTTATCAGCGAAACGTCAGTTCAAAAACTTCAAAATGACGGTACACCCCTCAAAATTAAATGTTACCATGAAAAATACTCTTATAAAGCTCATGAGGTAGAAATTTTGATTCCGAATACCTATTACCTCAAGGAAAGATCAACACGTTGCTACCGCCGAGTACCGGTATGTATGTGTGACTTCAGACTATGGACAAAATGTTGGCCAGTGCATTGACTTCACTGTGCACTGCTGGCAATCGTGCAGATATGTGAGCCACACTTATACTCGAAGTCAATCAGATAATGAGTTGTGCCTGTTTTGATTCACATTGCAAAATTGGCTCAATAAGTATTTTCGGACGAATTTCTCGCTCGCTTTCAATTTTCTTTGGTATGAAAAAAATTAGGCGAAAGGAAAATATTAAAAAAACCAAAACTAGATCGTAGGATGAACATGGCTATGTAAACTTATGATTGTTTGTACCACCTACTCTTACTTGCATTTTTTTACTTCTGTTATACATGGTTAATTTAAAATCCATTTTTAATATGATATTGCCAGGTAAGAAGCCTTGTATTGAAAGACAGAAAAAATATTTAGAAATGTTATACGTCTTAATTTTCAAGAGACAGCAGCTGTAATTTTTAATGAGTTCAAGAACTTCTTTGCCTCATGTATTAACATACTTTCTTGTATTGATTTAAATTATGAATTGTGATGCCCTCACTTTGTAAATATGTACATAAATTAATCGGACTAGTGGCTGTGGCAACTAGGCAAGTCATTACAACGTACACAAGCCCAATACATTTCTAGATATGTTACACTTTCAATGTGTTAATTTTTCACTCGCAAAGGTGCATGTAAAAAATTCCTCTATGTGTATGTAACAAATCACACACATGTTCTGAAACTATATTGTAAATTTGTTGTCTTAATAAATGTTGCTAAGTTCATTCTCTTCTTTCTGTTTCATTTCAGTGTGCATGTCAGCCAAGGCCCAAGAGAAATTCGGCAAGAATAATCATGACCTACCTAAAGAAGTCTTCAATGTCAAATTTCAAAACAAAATAGGACATGAAAGACAAGACTTGGCCAGAGCTAAATGAACTCTTTTAAAAACTAATCTTTGACTAAATCACTTTTCACTGTGTCTATGAAATTTGTTGAAGCCAAAAATTTATTAAATTGGTCATAAGACTTACATATGTATTTTGTGCTTTTTATTTTGAACGTTTGGAAAGATGAGTCTGCTTGTGTTTGCTGTGTTCAGGTGAGTCTGAGTTGCTGTTAATTCTGTTTAGCCTGTCTTACTTTTAGGCCAAATATGGTTAAATTACATCTCCAACCGATTGTATCATTATATACACTAAAAGAGCCTGTGTAAAAAGTACTTGATTTCACTGGAATTTGATTTCACTTATTTGATATTTGCTTACACCTTGCAAACATGCAAATGTAACAATGTTTACCAAATTCATAACAGCAACATCAAAAAAAGTAAAATCCGGTGTCAAATCAGTACTTTTCATGGTGCTCTTTTTCTGCCAGGATGACCCTGTCATTCATATGTGCATTCAAAATAACCATTCGTTCACATACATGTGAATGGTTCAAACTAAGGGACCGTTCAGTTTTTACGGCCGGGGGCCCGGCAAAATCCAGGGGGTCATCGTAATTTTGGAATCCGCAAAGGGGAGGGGGGTCATTGCTTTTCACTTGTAGGAAAGGGGGGTCACCACATTTTCAAAAACATAATACAAACAATAAAGTTCACTTTATGCCATGCCGGCCATGATCGACCCTCTTTACCGGCGGGCCGCCTTTGGCGGCCCACTACAATAAATATACATTATGCATTACTCATGACCCTCTTAACGGGCAGACACCTTTGGCGGCCCACTCCAATTAGGTTTACTTCATGCAATGGCCATGATCGACCCTCTTTACCGGCGGGCCGCCTGCGGCGGCCCACTACAATAAATTAACTTTATGTAATACCCCACGGCAATCTTAATGGTCGCGCGCCTTCAGCGGCCCTGTCCACTAAGTCTACTTTATGCAATAGCCAGATCGACCCTCTTTACCCGGCTGGCCACCTTTGGTGTCCCTCTAGAATAAAGTTGACTTTACGTAATGGCCCATGACCCTCTTAACCGGAGGGCTGCCTTTGGCGAACCACTCCAATAAAGTTTACTTTATACAATGTCCTTGGACAATTGTTGTCTATGGAAATGAAGTTAAAATTGCCTTACAGTCGTCCTAATTAACAGACGTTTCAATGGATGTGGCTGAGAAGTTTGTGCACTGGCATCTCTGTTACACGAATAAAGTGCGCTGCCTACAGAAGTTCAAATCCAAACCATGCGGGTAATTTGACATATGGGTTTTGGTTATTTTTCAGCGGGGGGGGGTCATTAATTTTTTTCGTCTGACAAAGGGGGGGTCATCTTTTTTTCACGAAAAATGCAGGGGGTCTAAATTTTTTTGAACAGCGGCGACAAGATTTTGCCGCCCCCCCCCTCCAGGCCGTAAAAACTGAACGCTCCCTAAGCATTCGTTATTCAAAATAAACCATTCCTTCACATGTATGTGAATGGCTAGCTCATTTAATATTTCGGCCTATACACATGTTACCCGAGTCCTTCTGAAATGAATATGGACTGTCTAACTGCCTATTCCCTATGCACATGCATTTTGCATGCCAACTAGCCATGTGAATGCTAATTTCACATGGTACTGACAGGCATTCCTGTTCTATAAGCTAGCTGTAGGTGAAATAAGTAGTAAGTTTGAACATATGTTATTTTGTTTGTTTATTATTATACATTTATTGTTTATTATTTCAAGAATGCAAGAATGTTGTTCTCAACTAAAGCATATATTAAAAGTTATAAGGATTATATATATGCGTACAACTTTGTACCTATGTAATCTTTCTTTTTTAGGCGGGGGGGGGCACAAAAATTTTGTTGCCGGTGATGGAGGGGGGCCACTAAAATTTTTGCTGGTGTTAGGGGGGCCTGTAAAAAATATATGCACCACATATTTTCTCTTCTGCCCCCCCCCCCCCTGCCGTTAATTGTGCTCGTTCCCTAAGCATCACAAGGAGGGAGTGATATGAACAGGGTGTATGATAAGATATCATATCATATCATATCATATCATATCATATCATATCATATCATATCATATCATATCTTATCATATCATATCATATCATATCATGTCTTATCATATCATATCATATCATATCATATCATATCATCTCATCTCATCTCATCTCATCTCATCTCATCTCATCTCATCTCATATCATATCACATTATATAGCATCACAGCACATCACACTAATCTTTACGGCCCTGATACGGCTTTTGCGGCCCGAGGTCGTTTGGCGGAAGGGCCCGAGCGTGCGTGGGCCCGTACGCTGTACGACCAAGGGCCGCAACAGCCGTATCAGGGCCATAAAGGTTTTATCATATACCTTATGGAATGATAAATTTGTAGTTTACATGATATTCAACTTTGTTTAGGAGATAAAAATGTGTTCGATATCAAAAAATCATCGCCATTTGATTCAGTTTTTCATAAATACGATGGCCGCTTCCCGTCGCTGATTGACATACATAATGACGTCATTTGTTTACCTGCAGAATTCTAGAACGCGCAAAGCAACATCCGTACTATTACGTGACCAACAGAGAACAAGGCCGAAATCGAGTTGTAAGAAGGACAAAAGCTTGATGTCAGTTTCTTGCAATTTATACTAAACAGGCACGCACTTCGTATACACAGGATTTCACTAGAATTTAGAAATAAAAGCCCATGTCACCTGCGCGGCTCCACTGTCGCCACGCGCAACTACGATCTGAGCGGGCAGACGTTTGTACGGCGCCTATCTGACAAAATGTGCTAATCTGACAAAAATCTTTTTAGCAATACCCTGGTTAGTCACTTTAGCCAGCGCACTTCATGCGCGCGATGTCGCTTCGCGCTCGTACGATGTTGTGTACACGTAGTGTGCAAATTTAACGTTAATACGAAGTCTTCTTCTGCCCTTCCATGCAGACAAAATGAATATGCAATCTTTTGTCACTTTCGTTCATCCAATCAAGAAAAAGAATGTGAACGAAAGGAACGAAATCTCTATCGTCAGTTTCGTTTCAGCCGGCCAATCAGAACAAAGGATTGCATACGAAAAGAACGAACATTGCAGCGTCCAGCCAATCATAGGGCGTGTATCGTTCCTTTCGTTTCGTTTCGTACATGCATTTAGCAAGTTCGCTATTCGATCGGTGGATCTGTCAGGTCATATCGCGATCTGAACAAAGTGAACCAACGTAACCTTTGGCCCTTGTTACATATATATTATTAAAATTATTACTGAGTTTTTCTCACAGTTTTCTCTGTCATTTTCTCTCCTTTTCTTCATGCTCTGACCGATCAGAGTTAATAAAATAAATGGTTATACATAACCTAACCTAGCCTCTGTTACTCTTTATTTACTTTACACCAAATTACAAGGACGTATATCTCTCATACACACATGTTGTAATTAATTAGTCAACACAACTAATTATGCTAATCCGTGGACTTATCAGGGATTTTACGGGTTGGTCAACATCGCGAAAGATAGGAAAGGTTACTCCTTTTTCATTTACATCTCTATCTTTGCTATGTTGACCAACTCTTGATAAGTCCACGGATTAGCATAATTAGTTGTGTTTACTAATTAATTACAAGATGTGTATATGAGAGATAAACGGCCTTGTAATGCATGAGTTCAGAGGCTATGTTAGATTATATAACCGTTTATTTTATCTACTCCGATCAGTCAGAGCATGAAGACACAATCCCTATATCCATAGAGAGACTTTGATAAAGAAAAGGAGAAGAACTCAATAATAAGCTCATATAATACTGTCTGGGTGGCCTGTGGTATATGATAACACACCATACAACACAACACAACACAACCCAACTCGACATCGCGTCACATTACATCACATTATGTTACATCATGTCTTGGCCTAACACAATATTATTCGAGTAATGCATTTGTACTATTCGATTGACGCATTTATTTTTTACCTTTATGAATTGTCAACATTCCAGACACTCTTACTAGTCCAACTTCTTTTAACAAGAAGCCCAGGAATGACGTGTCTTTGTTGCTTATGAAATCCATATCATACATCGTCTTGAATAGATCATAAGGGTCTTCTAGTTTGCCCAATATTCTCGGTGGTATCTTGTCATGACAGAGATATTTTATCCTTTTCAACTGATCTGTAAAGAAAAGATAGAAAAAGACATACCAACTCTATCACTTCCTACCATTGAATAATAAAATAAAATAAAATATGCATGTGAACCCTTAATTAACTTGACACTGCTCAGTACTTCTCGCGACAATCAGACATTTTATCTGATAAATATCTGTAGCAGGTTTCACCAAATTTCGTACCAACACGATTGGAACTAATTTGGGATAATTGGATCTTCATATTTTTCAAATTTCTAAAAATTTCTCAAAATTGTTAGGTACCCTAAAGCTGAATGTGGCAATATTACAAATTGCTCATAAAAACAAGTGCGGGGTATAAAAGGCCTGTAACTCATTGAAAAAATTTAATGGCGCTCGAGTGACAACTGGGCAACAGCTAGATAGACCGCTCCGTGAAAATCAGCCTAAACGATCCTCAGACAAAAAATGTTGGCATACCATAAACATAGACTGTTTCATAAACACCAAGGCCATACAGAATCCGCAAAGTTTTACAAAGTTTTTTTTCGATTACGACGATTAGGGGGAAAATCGCTTTTGGGACAAGGGGAATGGCCCCTGGGGAACAGTCCTTCCGTGATTCCAAACAAATGTCAATCATTCAGTGACGCGCTGAGGTGTAAACTGGTCAAACATTTGCTGTGCATACGAGAACAATTACAATGTAAACAAACCGTGTGTACGCTTGGAGCAAGTTCATAGTTGAATACAAGAGAAGTCGGCCAGTTGCGAGCTCGGCCAGTTGGAGAGTCGGCCAGTTACGAACTCAGCCAATTGGAGAAGTCGGCCAGAGGGCGAACTCGGCCAGTACAATATGCACCCAATTAGGGAGCCTTCAGTAATTACAGGGGTGGGCCGGGGGAATTGGGGGAGGGTCACTTTTAGAAAACAGTTCAAGGGGGAGGGTCACTTTTATAAACCTATTTTGGGGGAGGGTCACTTTTGACAGAAGCTGATATTATGGCCAAAACTTTGATTGTCCGTGTGATATTTCCTAAATAGGAAATCACCAACAAAATACGCACACACTTATAGACCGCCATGCATAGTGAATTGACATTTGGTGAGATTCCAAAATCAAATTTCTTACACAACCATAGACTTGTAACCACTCTAGTCTAATCAAGAACAATAATGTGAATAATCAAGCATACATAAATGCACAGATTTATCTAATTTTGTACTGAAAAAAAATTATTCATAGTTTCATCATAGACCCCAATGCAAAGTGAATCGACATTTTGGTGAAATTCCAAAATCAAATTTCTTGCACAACCATGGACTTGTAACCATTCTAGTCTTATCAAGAACAATAATGTGAATAATCAAGCATACATAAATGCACAGATTTATCTAATTTTGTACTGAAAAAAAAAATATTCATAGTTTCATCATAGACCTCAATGCATAGTGAATCGACATTTTGGTGAAATTCCAAAATCAAATTTCTTGCACAACCATGGACTTGTAACCACTCTAGTCTTATCAAGAACAATAATGTGAATAATCAAGCATACATAAATGCACAGATTTATCTAATTTTGTACTGAAAAAAAATTATTCATAGTTTCATCATAGACCCCAATGCATAGTGTATGGACATTTTGGTGAAATTCCGAAATCATATTTCTTGCACAACCATAGACTTGTAAACACTGTAGTCTAATCAAGAACAATAATCTAAATAATCAAGCATGCATAATGCACAGATTTATCTAATTTTGTACTGAAAAAAATTATTCATAGTTTCATCATAGACCCCAATGCATAGTGTATTGAATGACATTTGGTGAAATTCCAAAATCAAATTTCTTACACAACCATAGACTTGTAACCACTCTAGTCTAATCAAGAAAATTAATATCAATAATCAAGAGTACAAAAATGCAAAGATTTACCTATTTTTGTATTGGAAAACACTATTCATAATTTCATCATAAACACCATGGATAGTGAACCAACTTTTTAGATGAAATTCAGAAATCAATTTCTTGTACACAAATGTTCATTTTACTTCCCTATTCAAGCAAAGTACATTTAAATACATTATCAAACATATATAAAATACATGTACAGATATAGCGTGTTTTGTGGGGGTAAATTGTCAATAATTTGCCCGATAGACTCCATGTATTATGATTTGATATTTTTGGATGAAGCACTAAATCAGCTACATCTTGCGTTCTTATAGTTGCACAAAATATGGTGACCTTCCCTAACTGTATGAAATACCGTATCTCTTCAAAAATTCTTGCGTGATAAATTGCGACTGTTCCTCCAAAAACACCAGCCCTCTCCTCTATAATTTGTTCCTAACTAACAATTGAACCAATTGTTATGTAAATTAGCTGATACTGTTTTAGATATTCCTGGGGAGAATACCGCAGTGGTTGGGAGGGGAGGGTCAAGTTTTATGGCGGTGTATCGCGATCGTGATAGCGAGTTTTGCAGCCTTCGTCACAGTTACACTTGAAGTTCGTTAAAAAGTCATAGGAGATGGTGACGCAAATAAGTTAAGAGTCATCAAGCCATGAATTTTACAGTGAAGAAATTGCACAATGTTTACTACGGTACACGCGCGATCTGCAGCAACACTGTCGGTGGAGTGAACTGAAAGGATACGAAACGCTTAAAATCTGTTTCAAAAGAAACCAATAACTGCATATAAAAGAAATAGAAATATAAGCGATACAATTATAAATGCCAAACTTCACAAAAGCAACAATACCTCTAGTCCAACTCCCATTGAGGATTAACACAATCAAGCCGCACCGCACCAAACTTCAGCGGGACAACATGTTAACTCATGCAAATAGTCAATCATTCCAAAAAGAATTTTAAGCGACTGGTGGAAGAAAACTATAATAGTGTGATATAAATGTTAAAAAATTGAATATATACTCGCTAAATTATCAATTTTAGAAGACACCATAAATGATATCTTAAATGTGATATTCTTTTGTTAGCTGATGTATTTTAATCTTTCAGAAACACTTGTAAACAAATCAATAAATCGCAGTAATGCAATTACTTCACAAGCCAAGGATTAAGTTTGGATGCTATGTTGAAGATGACAAATGTAAATTAGCATTAATAATAGTTGTTTACTAATATTAATTAATAGGAAAAAATACTCGATGGAATATCTTGTATATCATACAGGCACTCTCATACTAATGATGGATATTTGAAGAAAAGCTAGCTTTTCTTCATATTAACAAATACCGTTAAAATACATGACTTATCCTGATGTTTGATGCAAATATTTTTTACGCTGCTCTATCTTACAAGATTTACCAACTGACGATTTGAAATGCTTGAATCCGGAAAAATAACCTAACTGATGACACAGCAGATAGTAAAAGGGCCTAATATTGTAGGTTGATCTACAATATCCTAAGAAGATTATGGTAAACACGAATATTACCGTCTTGATTCTAAAAAGTATACATAACATTAATGTTTCTCCTCTCGAAAGAGAAATTTAAATCTGTCAAATTGTAAAATTAAAACATTGACATTAATGCCTACAGTTTTGAAAAAGAAAACTATGCTTTTCACCATAAATCTACAGCTATATATATTGCTTTGACTAAAATTGGTAAACATGAACGGTGCTTCAGAATGTAACCAATTACAGGGAAAATGATCAAAATTTGACGGTTGCCTATGTGTAACGTTTTACTCTTTTGTGCAGTACGAACGAGTTGTGTAGATAACATAGTAGATAACAAGAACTGTCGCCTTTCGTCTCGATTAAACTTTGAAAAATATGATTGTAAACAGGGCTGTGATATAGTCTTCACTTGTTCACTTCTATATTTAATTTACTCAGAACGAAAACACATTACATTTTTTCTACGAACTCGATGTCAAGGGAGCACATGTTTCGTCCCGCATGGAAATTCATAATGAAATCAAGGTAATTGGGTAACATTGTTTTTGCAGAACGCCGACAAATTCTTAAAAGTTGCAGATCTCTACCTACCAGGGACTGTATGGTATTTACGATATTGACATAAATACTGCCCCTACGAACAGCATCACGCTATGTTTACCCAAGGTGAATAATGATGCAGTTTTATGATGTGCAATCACTGGTAGTACAATTTACGCACTGTGTACAATGATATAACAGTTAATAACAACACAGTAACACATTGTAATATTATAAATTGTAACTTGTGCTGGGAGTCAAACCCGAATCTATAGCGACAGTGTCCCATCCGGCGCCAAGCGACACGCTGCTGGAATCGGTGAAATCTGTCACTCGAACGCGCCAAGTATGGTGAAAATACCTCATGCCAAAATGTACGGACTCCGACATGCTCATCGACGTTCAACGTGAATTTATGTTGGTAAATCTACTTATATAGCGGCGTTTTACGCAAAACAATGAAAACGATACTAGACAGGATGGAGTGCCCACTAATGCGCGAACCTGTGATTGAGAATGGCGGCTTTAAGAAGTATTACTGGAGCGTATATGTTGAGATCTATGGGCACATAGGTCTATGTCGTTGTTCCCAATTTGAAACACACAAGGCATGTCTATGTTATGATTCTAAATCGGGAAAAAAGATCAGACCTCTAGCTGTATTGGCCAGCCAAGAAATACATATGCGCATAATAAATGAGGTACAAGATGTGACATCTTAAGGTCAATATCCTTTCAAAATTGAAGGGTATAGAACTTGTGGTTACTGAGTTATGCATATATATATATATATATATATATATATATATATATATATATATATATATATATATATATATATATATATATATATATATATATATATATATATATATATATATATATATATATATATATATATATATATACACAAAATGTATACAATGTGCCCTCCCGGTTATCACCATAATGGCTTTATGGCAACCTCTGAACTTGGGCACAGAGTGTACGGTATATATATATATATATATATATATATATATATATATATATATATATATATATATATATATATATATATATATATATATATATATATATATATGTATGTATGTATGTATAATCAAGGTCAAAGGTCATCGAGGTCACGTAACATTTTGAAAAAAAATTATATTGCTAATTAATCCCTTAATGCCAGAAAATCAGATCTCTAGCTCTATTCGCTTGCCCAGAATTAGATATGTGCATAATTAATGAGGTGAAGCGTGTGTCGTCATAAGATATCCCATCCTACCAAAAGGACATAGCACTTGTGGTTACTTATTTATTGACATAAACGTATAATTTAGGTAAAAGGTCATCGAAGATACATGATATTTTGTCAAAACATTTCTATCGTATAGTTATCCCTATATACCAAAAATCAGACATCCAGCTCTATTGACTTGCTCAGAATTAGATATGCGCATAATTAATTAGGCGTCATAAGGTCTCCCATCATACTAAATATGAAGGGTGTACCACTTGTGGTTACTGAGTTATGGACAAACATGTATATTTGAGGTCAAAGGTCATCGAGGTCACGTGACAATTGTCCAAAAAGATTGTATTGCTAAGTTATCCTTATATACCAAAAATCAGACCTTTAGCTCTATTGGCTCGCTCAAAATTAGATATGTGCATAATTAATGAGGTAAGTATGTGGCGTCATAAGGTGTTCCTTCATACCATATATGAAGGGTGTAGCACTTGTGGTTACTGAGTTATGGACAAATATGTATATCTGAGGTCAAAGGTCACCGAGGTCACGTGACATTTTGTCATGGACTCACGAATGGACGAACAAACGGACATTACCCAATCTATTATCCCCCTGGACTTCATCTGTGGGGACTAAAAATGTGTCACTGCATCCTATTTTGCAATATGAATACGATGAGAAACTAAATTTTTATTTTTCTTGGCCTTATACATGGGAGTCTATGTAGAGAACTGCCTTACACAGGGGATTCTATGGAGGTGTAAACTAAAAAGGCCTCTAACACGGCCAAATTTGATCGCATTGTGAAACAAACTGACGTGCATCTGTATGGGGTAGGTACTATCCTTGTGCAAATTTTGAAAGAAATTGACCAGGGCATGTCTGAGATATCTGCGTGAACGAACGCACGCACGCACGCACGCACGCACGGACATGACCCAATCTATAAGTCCCCCGGACTTCGTCCGTGGGGACTAAAAAGACGTAAAGCTACCCTTTTCTATTTAGGCGTTGCGGATGTTACGGAGTCTTGTGGTAAAAAAGACTCAAATGACCATTTTCTCCTTTTAGTATCTTATTCATTTGGAGGTTGTTTCTCATGACCATTCTATAAATGATATTGAGTCTCAGCTGTTTGTCATTAAAGTTCCATTAGCTGTATCTTCTTGCGATTTTTCCGTTAGTTTTGATTGAAATGATCACTGGCTCATGTTGAATAGCCTGTCAAATAACAGAGAATCGCATATTATTCGAAACATTACGTGCCCTACAACTAAATAACATGTGATTTTACAACGAAATTTTCAATTTTTGTCCGGACAGAAATACAAACTCTGTTGACACGCGGATTGCAACGTTGGCATTCTTCTGCACCTGCGCGAGCCATTTACAGCGATTTCAAAATTAATATTCATTACTTAGGCCGGTTGTCCGCGCACGTTGCGTAGCCAGATGTCTGGCAATCCACGACGCAATGTTGTTTTGATCCCGCAATAAACGTGAAATTGTACATCTGGCGTCAACATTATCTGCGTTCTCCCCAGCACGCTGAGCATGCCAGACGTCAACAAACGAGCTCGGAAGGGCAACATGTTTGAACAAAAATTAGCAGTTTTATGTGGCTATAACATCGTTTGTTCTTCGTAAAACAACATTTTGCAACAAATGTGAGCCTCCAACATGGAATTTTCCGAGGTAAAAATGGTCAAAAGTTACAAATAATGGCCCTTTAAATTTCAAAATCTTATTTTGTCCATATAAGTGTTCGTTTTAAGTAACGCTTCGTAAAACATACCATCAGTGACCTGCTCGGCAATGTTTTTCAACCGGAAGAAGAAATTACCACTCTTTGGTACTTTTTCTGGTGGTCCATCTCCTCCAGCTGAAGACCCGTCTGCCTCTCGTCTGGACATCTTGCTCTCGAATGAAAACTGAGTGAGTATACGCCCTAGAGTCGTTTCAACATAAAAACCTAATATGTGACCAATTTATGGGCGAAAATGACGTAAACTGCAACAAATAAATAAAAATAATATGTTCATAAGTCGTTCTCCAAAGTGTGTCGATCACATGCACACTATGTACATTACACTTTCTTTTAATTGATAATTTTACTTTAAATTTAGTTGCCGCTATTTAGATGTCGGGAATCACCTAAAACCACAAAAAAACATTTGCAGTAGGAGAAGCATCGGCTCACATAACTGAGTAAATTAGCGAATCGGATGAAGCAATGTTGAATTGAATATTGCAAGTGGTATTGATGAAATCTGTTTTATCAAAATGGGTGTATTGTTTCGTACAAAACATTTAACTCCAAGTGTGAATACGAAATAGATGTACTTATAAAATACAGCAGAGATATCGTTGTAAATTAAAATGCTATTCAAACTATCAAAGTGACTGATAATTGAGAACTGTACTGCTACACCTAGATAACAAGCACAAGCCTTTCGATACTGCCAGCAATACAACCTCGTAAAGCACGGAAAAATTCACGCGATGTAAATATTCGCTTTACAAAATTCTGACTTTTATTAAGCTTATCAGTGATAAGTATTTAGTTAACATTTGCTTCCGCTCTCGTGCAGATAAGATCGCAAAATTATGATTTCGGAAAACACAACTTTGTACTATCTGTAAAACAGTGACTCGGTTAATAACGCTATGTTCGATTGACAACTGCCTAATATTTAATTTATTCATCCGTCGTAACCAAACTATGTTCGAGGATGACAGCTGCCATTACTTATTAACTTTATCGATTTGTAAACACTAGTTAAATAATAACACATGAGAGCGAGGGCAATATCACGATTTATTGCCTGCCGAAGGGATGGTGGTCATGATCGAAATACTGATGATGCCCGAGCCGTAGGCGAGGGCATCATCAGTATTTCGATCATGACCACCAGCCCGAGGGCAGGCAAAAAATCGTGATATTGCCCTAGCTCTCATGTGTTATTATTTTTATTACACCGAACAAGCAAACATGCAAAGAAACAAAAACACAAAGCTTTCTTCGAGTACAGTTCGCCTTCTGAGTCCGGACCTCAGCGTAAAATGTTGTCAGTGTCTAGGGTTGCAGCTAAAGTTTGCCGATCTCCTCGGTGGCGTATCCAAATTTGTTGCTTGCATAGTCGCTGAACACAGAAATTGCATTCCTTGTTGCCATTTTCGTTCGTTTGCTGTTTACTTGCATCAAAATATCGTCTAACTATGCCGGTGACAGCTCTGCATGACATTTCGCAGCCATAAGTTGCCAACTGCAAAGTACAACAAGCGAACGACAATTTGTTTTGCGCAGAAAGGATGCGCAGTAAGTAAAATGACGTCATCCATGTAATATCAAATGCAGAGGGCATCATCAAGTTCGCAGAGGGCATCATCACATTCGCAGAGGGCATCATCACGTAGTCTGGTTCCCTGACCCATTTCCCCGGTAGAGGGCGTGGGGAAATATAGGGTCAGGTACCGGCTAATGTAAACATGGACGCTATTGGGTTAAAATAAAACAAGCTGTGATTGGATGGAAGTAACACTTGTAACTTGTTCTCATGTTTCTTGGGTTTCCCACTTTCAGGCTCACTTGACACCAACTTCTTGTTTGTACCACAAAGCCGTGGGGGTAGAAAGAAAGACTTTTTAGCTCCATAATTTAGCCACTGTGATTTAGCACACCTCTTGATACTTTTAGAACGTCGACATGATGCCTGGCATTTTTAACGAAATTCGGACACCATTCTATCCATTAAAATCAATCGTCGTTCACAGTTCCAACTAAATTTGCTTTCAATCAGCTGTGATATCGCATAATGCAAGTTGTAGCACAGGGTACACGGGCTTGTTGTTTGTTTGTGTTTGTTTGTTTGTGTGTATGTTTGTGTTTGTTTATTTGTTATTTTTAATAAAATAACAGCGAAAAGCTGTTTTGTTAATATTTGTCAATAAAGAGCAGTTTATTTGTTTATTTGTTTGTTTATTTATTTATTTATTTGTTTGCTTGTTTGTTGATACGTATTTCCGATGGTTAGGGTTAGGGTTAGGCTTAAGTTAGGGTTAGGGTTAGGGTTAGGGTTAGGGTTAAGTTAGGGTTAGGGTTAGGGTTAGGCTTATTCACTCCCTCTATATATGGAGACAAGGGGAGCAAGTGGGATTCCAACATCTGTATTTTCAAGTCAAGAAAAACACACCAAATAAATGCCGGACAATTGAAATATTGGGTTTGTGGCAGCATCATGTCCTGTACTTACCACACCTATCCTTTAATTCGATGGAAAGGGCAAAAATCGGCGATATTTAGCATCTTTCTCCTTTGATTCGTACAGTTTGTACGGCAAAACGTAAGTGTCACACTTTGGCGGGTTAGTACGTCAGAGAAATTCAAATCGGACCAATCAGGCAGCTTGTTAGACTCACAGCAGTATATGAGAACGCCAGTTCTCAAGCGACTATACCACAGCAAGATGCAGTCATGCCTGTGACTAATACGTGTTCGCAGATATCGAGAATGCAACAAAAAAGTCGTTGATTCACTGTTCATGACAACGGATCATACTTTAACCATTAAAAGATGTAAAAACGATCGGAAACTCGAGTTCCCTTGACAGCAACGTAAGGAAAATGACACGTTTTTCCAGTACTTTCTTGATTCTTTGACCCTGCTCACCCCGTCGCCTAAATAGAATAGTCTCCACACACGTCTGCCATGGCTTATTTTCATTGACGGCCACGATGTCTGTTTTTTGCAGTTGCTTTTGTTTGAAGCAATTAATTATCCTTTCATTTGTGAAGCTTTTTTTCCTGGTGACTATTACAATCACTGCTATGTTGTTGTTTTCACAAGATGTATACGGTTTGATACAGGAATATTGAGTTGCCTTTCCGTGTAGGCAATATGCATGCCATACCAGTTCACATACACTCAGATCAGCAGCATACATGTACATGACGTCTTTGTTTCAAGTTTGGGGTTTTTTCGACGCTGAAATTTTACCAAAATGTCACTTCTGTATTCAGAGATTGTGTAATCAATACCTTTGGATAAAGTTGATTTGGAAAGCGATAGACACATCCAGAGGAGTTGAAAAAATCGTGCATAAAATAATAGCATAAGTTAAGCGACCGTGGTGGCGTGGCAGAAAAAAATGGGATACTCGAGCCCCTCCAGTTTTTACCACCGTTCACTGTTCAGTGTTGCCGAACCGGGGGCTTATAGTATACTCGGACGAGTACAGTATTGTTCGTAGTTGGAAGGTTACTGCCCGTAGTTTACTTTCGATAGCTAGAAAACTATTAGAATGAACCAATACCAAGAACAACTTTTCCAGTCGCGGAAATTCAACCGTGGCGTGGCGACGGTCTCTCTGTATTTTTTTACTTCCGGGTTTACGCTCATGTTTTTTGTCCATCTAGGCTCGTATATCTCACAAACTGATTGGAAATGAGTGCGTTTCGCACAGATGTATAGTTGAAGTACTCTAGTGGAATCTTCTTCTCATAAGACCAAAGTAAATGTTGCGTCATACAAAGTTGTCGACGATTCGTAAAGGGAAAATGAACATGGCAAAATGCGCCAAAGTAAATCATCCTGGTTCGAGCCCCATAAGGGGAGAACCATTTGATTTTTTGGGGGGGGGTATGGAGGAAATGGGTATGGGAGCAAATTTTTTTTTCCTGTCACAGTGACAGCAATTTTTTTTTCTACTGTCAGAGCTGCATCAATTTTTTTTTTCAAATGGAGTAGCAATGCAATTTTTTTTTCTTTGTCATCAAGTTTGTGATGCGTTGTATATAAGGGAGCCGTCATTATTTACGGCCTGAAACTCAGAAATTTTGAATGACAGAGTTTTCACTAGGATATCTGACCGGGCAGAATTTGAAAGTACAGGGGGAGAACACGCGAGAGGCTTAGGGGGAAAGTGTCGCAGGGGCTTTTCCCTATCTTGCATGGAAATTTTTCAGATATTGATGTGTGCAATGATGCAGTCTGATGCAATCTGAGAGGTTTTTTTTTAATTTTTTTACTAAGTGAAACTGTTAGAACACCCCAAAGGGGGAGCAGAACGAGAGGGGGTTTCCCCCTCTCGTATTGGAAATTTTGGGAAATTGATGTGTTTAATGGTGCAATCTGAGAGGAGTTTCAGGTTATTTTGCACTCTGTAAAACTGTTTGAAAATGACATTGAACACTGCAATATTTTTTTTACGTTTTTTGCATGATCAGTGTTTGTGTCACAATATTCAACAACCAAACAATGACAATACAATTTGTGAAAAATAGTTCTGTTTGCCAGAGACTGAAGATAAATAAATATACAGGAACGGAAAATCTGTGACCTTCTTGTGTCATTTCTCCAGCTGCCAGCTTCTAATGAAAAACATGAATATGGTATGTTTAACTGTCAAAATGGTCATTGAACTGAGGTAAATGAGAACATGTTTCTGTGATAATAAAGGATGAATTCACAACAGTTCAGTTTTGTCCTAGATCCTGTGAAAATTTTGAGAAATTGATGTGCGCCACGGTGCAGTGTGTAGTGCAATCCGACAGGTATTTTAAATTTGTCTTTTACCAGTAACACTGTTAGAAGAGCCAGGGGGGGGGGAGCACGAGAGGGGGTGCCCTCCTCTCGCATTGAAAATTTTTAGAAATGGATGTGTGCAATGGTGTAATCTGAGATGTGTTTCAATTTATTTCGCCAAAAAAAAAATTGAGTAACCCCGCCCCCTTCTTCCTCTCCACATTTTGAGTAACGCCCCCCTGAAGTTTTCAATTTTTTTAGTGACCCCCTCCCTTGTATTTCATTATATTTGTTGTTCCTCAATTTTTCATTGTCAACTTGTACATCTTCCTAATATATTTATATTGAGAGAATAATATATTGATTTTAACACTAGTTTATTGACTCCTGTCTTGTGTTTAAAATTTTCACAATTTACAGAAGTCAAAAAGTCCCCTTTAGATAGTGCCTATGCCATTGAGATATTGCAACAGAAATCCTGAAATATGATTTCTTGGGTCAGAAAAGGGAAGGAAAACATTGAGTGTACTGAGGTGTAAAGTAGACCTATGTAGTGCATGCTTATATCATAAGTGCTGGGAAAAAACATAAGAATTACTTGTGGTAAAAACATTTGCGCCGCCTATGGCGGCGCGCCGGCAAAGAATACATGAGAATAGGGTTTCCAAATTTTGCTAATTTCTGGTGCATTGTGACAATTTTTTTTTCACTTCTGTCTGTTATGACAATTTTTTTTTTCTCAGGCCATGACAGGATCATTTTTTTTTTCTTCTATCTCACCTGGCGACAATTTTTTTTTTCTCAAAATCCTCCATACCCCCCCTCCCCAGAAATCAAATGGTTCTCCCCTAACGGTAACGTCTCCAGTTCGGGCCAAGGCAGGGCTAACAAGCTATCTGATTGGGTCAGATTTGAATTTCACTGACGTACTAACCCGCCAAAGTGTGACACTTACGTTTTGCCGTACAAACTGTACGAATCAAAGGAGAAAGATGCTAAATATCGCCGATTTTTGCCCTTTCCATCGAATTAAAGGATAGGTGTGGTAAGTACAGGACATGATGCTGCCACAAACCCAATATTTCAATTGTCCGGCATTTATTTGGTGTGTTTTTCTTGACTTGAAAATACAGATGTTGGAATCCCACTTGCTCCCCTTGTCTCCATATATAGTGGGAGTGAATAAGCCTAACCCTAACTCTAACCCTAACTTAAGCCTAACCCTAACCCTAACCCTAACTTAAGCCTAACCCTAACCCTAACCATCGGAAATACGTATCAACAAACAAACAAATAAATAAATAAACAAACAAACAAATAAACAAATAAACTGCTCTTTATTGACAAATATTAACAAAACAGCTTTTCGCTGTTATTTTATTAAAAATAACAAATAAACAAACACAAACATACACACAACAAACAAACACAAATAAACAACAAGCCGAGTACCCTGTGATCGCAGCAGTACTTGTGGCGTGTATCGAACGCGCTCTGGTCATTGGGGTCACGCCACAGTCAGCGATGACCTCAATGACCCTAGCACGTTCGATACACGCCACAAGTACTGCTGCGATATCAAAGCCAGCCTTCAATCACCTCTATTTCCGCGTACTTCTGGATTAATCCTTTCAGTTTATGTTTCCCGTCTCGTGTGCCAATGTTTTTGGTTCGGATACCAGTGTTCGAACATAATTCTGATCCAGTCCAATTTTGACCGGCGTTTTCATGATAGCAGCCATATTTGTTGTGGCATGTTCTGTCAGGTGACTAACCTCCGCCATCTTGAACAAAATTCTGTTCAAGATGGCTACCTGGTACCTGACCCTATATTTCCCCACGCCCTCTACCGGGGAAATGGGTCAGGGAACCAGACTAATCATCACGTTCTTTTACATGTCACGTGATTCGTGTTTAACCAATGGCAGTGCATGCTGAATGAGTTAGGTGTAATAATAGTTTATATGTAAGGAATCATGTTACATTGACCTCACCCTGATAGGATGACTTTGACTCGATTTCTGTCTAACTACGTTGTCTACATGTTACATATTTTAACTTATTTGTAATTTTTAAGAAGTTTCGTTTGATTAATTTTTATTGTTTTATCCAATTAGTTTTAACTTTTTAGCTTCATGTATGGTTGTACTTTTATCAATTTACTTTTTATGCTGCTATGTAAAACGTGCTTAGACGTGTCTGTAGTGCATTTCGAAAAGTTCGTAATAATAATAATAATAATAATTAAAGCTCCATAAGCTGTATCTTTTGGCTATTGTTTCAGAACTTTTGTTTTGTGGTTTTCCTACACTTTCTGCATTGAATCCCTAAACTGTAATTTAATGCCAAGTATTTAGCATATCAACAGAACCTATATGAGTATAAAATACATTGCTTCTTATTATTATTATTATTATTATTATTATTATTATTATTATTATTATTATTATTACAAGTTTAGGGGCTATAAGTATTATATAGAAATCTAATAACAGTTCATTGAAGCTGTGGGAATTCTGAAAAAGAGGTGTTGTTTATTTTAATTTTGTCAATAGGGGTGACTTCTAATTGTCGTACGTATATTCTCTCCGCCCAGTTAGGTGTTCCTTTTGACATCACTACCCTTATGAATATTCATATACTTGCAAAACTGACAGTCGCTGTGTCTGGCAGCGCGTGCTCACAGCTGCTGAGCTTCACAGCGTAGCCTTCGAATGCAGCCCATCGTGGCAGTCGTGGGCGTGCACAAAACAAGGCACAGCGACTGTGCAGAGTCTATGCCAGTGTAATTGGCCTTGTAAACGTATCTTCAGCGTGGCATTTGTAGTTGTTGCGAAAACCATAAACCCTCTCCCTATGCTGACGTTGTTGGTTTTATTTTGTTCATGTGCATTAAATGTAAGCAATCAAGGAAGTTTTGGGATGGAAATAGAGCAAAGGCATGAGTTTCCGCGAGATCTGTGCTACAAATATAACTTTACGCATGCGCACTCTTTTGCCAGTGTAGTCTGCCAATTGAGCATGCGCATTGTGTGAACGTGCGCGTGAGTGTAGTCTGCTCTACGTCTCCTGCTATAATCATGTCGTTCAGCTTTGCATGTTGACAGAAACTGGAATTACTGCAGAGAATACCTTTCAGGACATCACATGTGAGTCTGCAAGGTAACAAGTAGGACGTTTAGAAAATCCTTTCCGAAAGTTCACGCTGCCTGTGGCCATTTTGTGGAGTATAAGCTTTTAGTTATACGTACCTGGAGCGTATACAATTCTACTGTACAGTGTACATATTGCCAGATAATATGCGATGGAATTTTGTGTGTCACGTCGTTCAATCATTCAGATGGAAATGCCGCTCTTCTCCAAACTTTGAAAAAACAGGGTGACAGACTTTGGAATGCTAACTCTTGTATATCAAGGATGTCGTAATTTAATGAGAAGACATTTGTATTCGAGCACGGCTACAGTTTTGAGTCGAGAACTCTCATCATAGACCCTGGTTGTATTCAACAATCGAGAGGGCTAGGGTGAGTCGAAGTTTTTCCTATGTCCATGTAGCACTTGTGCAAAAATAACCGAATCCACAGGCCTTTGTCGAATCAATAATGCGTTTTTCACCAAGCTGAAAGGTTGAAAGATCCGTCCGTCACTTTGGGACGAGGTAGATAAATGCAGTCAACCCAGCTGGGCACATAATGTGACTTTGTTCTGGAAATTACGAAGACGACCGGCCGTGCGGTGGAACTTTGCAACAAAGTTTCAATATCTGAACTGACGTACTTGAATGACAGGCACAGGAAACGATGGCCAATAAAAATGCATTCTTGTTGCATTTTGATAATAATGTATCAATCACAATGACACAGAAATTATGCCTCCTCCCGGCAGAAGGGCCATGGCCAATTTTTAGCCCTGCTACAGTATGTCTCAGTGCTGAAAAGGCCATGTTGATGTCAGGTTGTCATGGCAACTTTTAAAATTTGCATACAACTCGGGTTGTTAATAGGTCACAAAACTTTTGAGTCCCACTGTCGTCCATTATACCTGTTTCCTTGGGTATTAAAGGTGTGCAAGTATACACATCAAAAGACTAGAAAATTCACTTCATGGGCAGAATCTCGTAAAATAGCCTTTTCTTGTCTGGTTAACGAGAAAAGATACCCCTGATCTAAAATATGCATGGTTTTAAATAAAAAACTGTGGTTACCTAAATGGTTACCATGGCAACATGAAACAAAAATGAACATGGAGTTCATGCTGTGATAAATACACTTAGGAGAGCATTTGCATAGTAACTGGGATTACTTTTAATGGAATTTGGAAAAACTTTGAAATTTTAAAATGCAAATAGGTTACTATGGAAACACAGGGCAGTAAAAATGAATATCATGTTTTGTCTTTCTAACCCAAAATAACCCTTTGGTATAATATTTCTGTTGATTACTGGATTTTTACACTGGATATTTGGTCTTTCTAACCCAAAATATCCCTTTGATATAACATATTCTGTTGGTTACTGGATTTTAGGTGGAATCTTTGAAAAACTGGTAATTTTTACTCCTGAATGGTTACCATGGAAACATCTCACATTAAAATGAGTGTTTTTTTGGTGTGCTAACAAGAAAAACCCTTATTATCAATTTGTTTACATCAATCAAGAGTTCTTTAATAGGAATTAGGGAAAAAGTAACATTTTCAATCCCAAAATAGTTTCCATGGCGACTCGAAACATTAAGATCAGTCTTTTTTTGTGTGTGTTCTCTGACCCGAACTCCTCCACTAGGTAATTTTCATATCAATCAAAGTAACTTTTCATGGGATATTAGAAAAACTGAAATTTTCAACCCCTAAAATGGTTACCATGGAAACATGGGGCAGTGAAATCGATATCATATTTGGTCTTTCCGACCCAAAATACCTTTATGGTGAAATTTTCACGGAAATTGAACCTATTATTATTCGCGTTATTATTTCTATATAATACTTATATTAATTATTATTATTATTATTATTATTATTATACTTTATTGTCCTAAAAAGGATAATCACCTTACAGCTCAGAGGATAAAAATAACGACCTGACAGACATAAAAAACAAAAACAAAACAAAACACAGACTAAGTCAGCAAACACACGAAAAAAAAATACACTTCAGAGATTGAGTCTCTTGATGGCTGTTGGAACAAAGCTCTTTCTGTACCTTAATTTGTTACACTTCAAGCAGCGAAATCTCCTTCCTGAAGGCAATAATTCAAAAGAGGAATACAAAGGATGGTTTACGTCAGCAGTGATTGATCGTGCTTTGCGCAGTATTGCACTATCCGTGAGCACTGAAAGGGACGGAGTGGGTCCACCAATTATCTTAGCAGCAGTTTGCGAGATTTTAACAACTTATTGCGATTTACGGTAGAGAGCAACGAAAAGTAGCAGATATTGCAATAAGTCAGAAGTGGTTCAATAATACTCCGATATAGTAAGAGTAACAGATGTGAATCCACATCAAAGGAACGCAGCCTCCTAAGCACGTGCAACCTCTGCTGACATTTCTTTAGAAGGGCTGTTGTATGATGACTAAATGAAAGTTTACTGTCGAGAATTACGCCAAGGTACTTGAAAAAGGTCACTTGTTCAACAGGTTCTCCATCGATACAAATCGGGTCATTTTGGTCAGGAACCTGACGAAAGTCGATTGTAAGCTCTTTCGTCTTTGATACATTTAGCTCTAGGAAATTCGAGCTACACCAATCAGAAAAATATTTAACAGAATTTATGTAATCAATTTTCGAGTTTAAGTCACTAAGGAGAGCAAGTACAGCTGCATCATCTGAAAATTTGAAAAATGGGCTAGTTGGAGAACTACTTTGGCAATCATTTGTATACAAATAAACAAGAACGGACTTAAAACACATCCTTGTGGGGCACCAGTGTTTGTAGAAATCATCGTGGATTTGGACTGTCCAACCCTTACCACACTGTGGTCTGTCAGTTAGGAAATTATAAACCCGATGAATGATTGAAGATGGAACATTGAACTTCATTAATTTATCTATCATAATATGTCGCTGAATAGTGTTAAAAGCAGAACTGAAATCAATGAATAGAATCTTGGCATAGTTATCAGCTTTATCAAGATGTTCTAAAAATCTATGGAGAAGGCAAGCGACTGCGTTATCTGTACCTCTTTTACGTTGATATGCAAACTTATTTGGGTCCAGTTTTGATTGAACGTGGGGGAGGAGATTTGACAGGATCAACCTTTCAAAACATTTCATAATGAGAGATGTGAGGGCTACTGGTCTATAGTGATTTAATTCAGAAGGTGATGAAATTTTGGGAACGGGTACGATTGTCGACGTTTTCCAAATTTTAGGGATAGTGCCAGTGTCAATGGAACGCTGAAATAAATTTTGAAACACAGGACCAAGATCATCAGCGCACGCCCTCAGCACCCGACCAGTAACACCGTCTGGGCCTGGGGCTTTGCGCGGTTTCGTACCTTTCAGCTGGCGCCGTACATCACAAGCAGTAATGACTATGTCATTTTGAAGTGGAAGTGGACAGGAGGTCAGCCTTCTGTTACATTCGCAGAAAAGTCTTTTTTGTCAACCTGGTGTAAAACATATTAAGATCTGAAGCCAATGATTGTGGATCAGATAAAGATGATGTTGATTGTACGACGCTTTGACCGGACATCTTTTTCAAATACTGAAAAGCTTTCCTTGAATTCATGTTACTAAACTCACTTTCAACTTTCTTCCTGAATTTATGTTTTGCTTCCTTGATTTCTGCACGTAGTAATCTATTTGCCCTTAGAATTTGTTGACTATCTCTTGATCGGAATGCTGATTGTTTCTGTTTAAGTAAGAATTTGATATTTGAAGTAACCCAAGGTTTTGAATTGAGATAGACTAAAACAGACTTTGTAGACACTATGGAATCTGTACAAAAATTGATATAATTAGGTGACAACAGATGCATGATCATTCAGATCTCCTGACTCTGGTGTGAAAACATCCCAGTTAGTACTGGCAAAGCAGCCCTGCAGCTGTGCGATGGAGTCTTCCGACCAATGACGAACCTGGATTTTATTTGGTTTCATTCTTTTGAGCACCTGTCGATAAGTTGGAATGAGCTGGATCACGTTGTGGTCGGCACGACCCAGAGGTGCGCGCAAACGGGCAGTGTACGCGTTGGTAATATTCCCATAGCAAAGATCGATAGTCTTTTCTTTCCTTGTCGCAACATCAACATATTGATGGAAGGATGGCAAAATGTCTTCTCTCTAATCTGCAGCTATTAAAATCACCAAATATAAACATCGGAGCGTCAGGATAGTGAGACAGCATATTCTGGGTGTGATTGGCTATGGCATCAGCTGCTATACGTACATCCGCACGAGGTGGAATATAGACACAGGATAGCACAATGTTTGAAAACTCGCGTGGCAGATAAAAAGGACGTAGTGACAAAGTTAGTATCTCGAAATCTGGGTTACAAAGCCTCTTGTGCATTTTGATGTTAGTACACACAACGAGAATTAATATAGAAACAAACGCCCCCACCTCTGCTTTTGCCAGAGTGGGAGTTCCTGTCGCCACGAAATACGGTGAATCCATCCAGACTTATATCATCATCTGTCACGTTATCATTTAGCCAAGTCTCACAAAAAGCCATAACACATGCCTCTCTGTATACATTATCGAAACGACTATTCGCATGAAGTTCGTCCATTTTGTTTCTCAAAGACTGCACATTTGCAAATACCACTGCTGGTAGAGGTGGTTTGGTAGGCCTCTTACGCAGTCTTGTACGTACACCTCCACGCCTACCTCTTTTACGTTGTTTCGGGCCATCAAAAGGAGATGGCAGTTGACAGCAGGTGTGACGCTGAAACTGGACGAAGCAGAAGAAGCTGCTCACGCGTGTACGTCAGGCCACCATTTTGGTCACCTCTGATATCCAGACCTGTACACAAATCTCTCACAAGCGAAAGAGCAATGAGTAGAAGACACAGACATCTAACGATTGACGACATTATACACTTATAGTAAAATAACAACAAGGGCTTCTGCCTAGAAATGAGTCAGGAAGGACGCGAGAACATAAAACACGGGAGGTCGTCCAAAGAGCTGTTCGTCACAGCTGAGCATGCGCCGAAATATCATTGAAAATTTATATTATATTGATTATTGAAAATTTTATATATATATATTATTGAAAATTGTATTCAAGTCCGGAATAGAATTCATTTGTAAATAATAAACAATGATCACTACACACATACAAGCTGTGTTGACAAAAAGAATACTCGAAATTTCAGCATGACAAACGGATTAGGGTCAGACATGATAATTTATATACAGAAGCAGAATACTGAAAAACTTGCCACAAGTTACAGCTTATGTCCCTTTAATATAAGTATTATATAGAAATAATAACGCGAATAATAATAGGTTCAATTTCCGTGAAAATTTCACCATATGGGTATTTTGGGTCGAAAAGACCAAATATGATATCGAATTCACTGCCCCATGTTTCCATGGTAACCATTTTAGGGGTTGAAAATTTCAGTTTTTCTAATATCCCATGAAAAGTTACTTTGATTGATATGAAATTATCTATTGGGGGAGTTCGGGTCAGAGAACACAAAAACCAGACTTATTTTAATGTTTCGAGTTGCCATGGTAACTATTTCCAGAACAATGTCATATTATGGCAAATTTCTGTGCCCAGTTTGGTTTGACTGCATTTATCTAGCTCGTCCCAAAGTGACGGACGCATCTTTCAACCTTTCATTTTGGTGAAAAACGCATTTATTGATTCGCCAAAGGCCTGTGGATTCGCTTATTTTTGCACAAGTGCTACATGGACATAGGAAAAACTTCGACTCACCCTAGCCCTCTCGATTGTTGAATACAACCACGGTCCATGATGAGAGTTCTCGAATCAAAAACTGTAGCCGTGCTCGAATACAAATATCTTCTCATTAAATTACGTCATTCTTGATATACAAGAGTTAGCATTCCAAAGTCTGTCACCCTGTTTTTTCAAAGTTTGGAGAAGAGCGGCATTTCCATCTGAATGATTGAACGACGTGACACGCAAAATTCCATCGCATATGTTCCGCAATATGTACAGTAGAAATACGCTGCAGTTAGTAAGCTTATAAGCTTGTACTCCACAAAATGGCCACAGGCGGCGTGAACTTTCTGAAAGGATTTCCTAAACGTCCTACTTGGTACCTTAGACACTCACATGTGATATCCTGAAAAGTATTCTCTGCAGTAATTCCAATTTCTGTCAACATTCCATCATTTTTAAAGGTCAACGACACGATAGCACGAGATCGGAGATGTTCTACTGTCACGCGCACGCACTCTCAATTGCGCATGCTCTGGGATTCGCATCGCGTCTCTGAAGGGCGCGCGCGTGTTCCAACAGAGAAGAACGCGAATCGCATCAGGCAGGGTCTCTGCCAGACTACACACACCTCTTTTTCAGAATTCCCACACAGCTTTAATGAACTGTTATTAGATTTCTATATGATACTTATAGCCCCTAAACTTGTAATAATAATAATAATAATAATAATAATAATAATAACAACAACAACAACAAGAACTTGCTGGCACGTTCGTATTCGTCGTCGCACAAGTTTTATCTATTCATGGATGTATCTTAGTTTTTACAAAGTTTGTATATTTTATCAATATGTATTTATCCATCTATCTACCCATCTCTCTATCTATCTATCTATCTATCTACCTATCTATCTATCTGTATCGTACTATCCGTCTCTCAATCTATCTCTATGTCTAATAGTATCGATTTGTATGTCTGTTTGTCTATCTGTTTGTCGTTTTGTCAGTATGCCTGTTCGTTTGTCTGTCCGTCTGTCCGTTCATCCATTTGTCTGTCTATCTATCTATCTATCGACCTATCTATCTGTCTATCTATCTATCTACCTATCTATATATCTATCTATCTATTTATCTGTAAAGCTATCCCTCCGTCAGTCTGTGTAGTATATCTATCTGCCCGTCTATCTGTTTGCCTGTCCGTCTCTGAAATTATGTGAGAAATGAAACTTGGAACGGAGCTCTACATTAAGATGGTGAAAACGTTGTGAGTTTGAAAGGCTTGTTTGATCATCATCATCAACCATCAGTAAGGTAAGAAGAGGTTCAAGGGAATCATAAAAAATGAATGTTGCTTAAAACTTTCACTAAACAGGCGAAGGACAATAACCCCGTTTTGCGTTGGTAAACAGAAGTAAGGTTTGCGGATCCGACAAAAGAATTGTCCGTAACATCTCACATCAAAAATGCCGCTAATTGAGACACGGGCTTCACATGCGGAGTGTTGTATGATATAAAATGTGTTTTTGTTTTTCCCCGTCAAAACAGAACGTAGCAAAATTGTATTTGAGGGAAAATTGAGAGCTCCCAAATCCACGTTAAGGTATCCAACAAACACGCAGGCGTAAAGTTTATTTGGAAATAACCATATTGGCTCTAGTCGGATGAACTTTATATAGCTTGTGTGGTCAGAGTTCAGTACATTAAATGTTTTCATATTTTTGAAATATTGAGTTTGCCACAAAATAAAATATCAACAAGCGATATAATGTAATGTTGTTTCAATTCTTGCATATCTACAACCATCCTGTGGAGTAAAAAAAATATAGAGCACTGGTTTGGTTGCCATCTAAATATTTTAATTATTGTTCGTAATAGTTTCACCAATCACGTAATCAACAACTGGCAGTTTCTTATAAAGCGAGACATTTTCTGTTAGTGATAAAACCAGCCACAGTCGAATCACTTAAATGAGCATGTTAATAATTAATAGTCATTGCGAAATACACCTACGTAAACGTGCCTGTATTGAATCGGGCTGTTCAACATTTACGTGACGACTGGCAGGTAGGGTAACAGTTCAGAGTGCGTGTTGCTTTGTTATTTCTTTTATTACCGGGAACATTATGTTTGTCAGAGTACAAATATTTGAATGTTGCTCGCTATTTGTTGTGGAGGTGCAATAAATATTAAGGTAGAGTCGATACAGTAGTAACCTGCTGATAAATACAAACACTGAAATGATGTCGGCTTCATAAACTTGGAATGTTTGTTTCAGTTCCGTTTCTGCTTTCCCTGTGTGGAAAATTTTGTTGTTTGACATTTACAACGCTGGTACTTTTTTTAACATTTAAGTGGCTTCTTTAGATTTCTGGGAAAAAACGTTGACATGTTTCACAATATCTAGAAGTTAGCTACCCACTGGTAGCATCGGAGAAATATTCATACATCAGCCTGGGTGGCTACCAGTAATTTGTGTTTAAAGGTAGGGGACTCGATCCCGGGGATCATGTTTGTTATAGTCATAGGAAGATCATGACCTGTAATTTTGGGTCTTAGACAATATGCTCCTGGTAGCCCCCCCCCCCCTCTAATATCTAAATTTATTTTGTTCTTCCTGTCAGCGGTGTTAAACTCGATTTCTTTGTATTTACTGCTCAAATATTTGGAATGATATAAAAGTTCACACGATATTATCTATGCTTTAGCGACGAGTACATGCATACATCTTCCTTTGACGAGCAGGACAAGGTTAATAAAATATGATATAGTTGGGTCTTCAGCAAATCTGCCAAACTTTTGTCCTGTTATGCATTGCAAGTCTTCTGTCCTACAGCATGAAGAAGCTTTCCCAAAATAAATGTACTTTTACATAGTCATGAAGTAAATGGGAGAATGTTCATTCCTCGCATCTATAGAATGTACATAAATTAAAGAACTTTCGGCTTCTGCACATTCATAAAACTTGAGTACCGATTCACAATGTCGGCACATGCAAGAAAGCAGAAGCGTGTACCGTCCTCTGAGAGAGAGAGAGAGAGAGAGAGAGAGAGAGAGAGAGAGAGAGAGAGAGAGAGAGAGAGAGAGAGACGGATTTGGTGAAAGTCACCCTGGCAAGTGCATTTGAAAACATACAAGATTACAAAGAAACAAACAAGCAACATACAAAATATGTAAAATGACGTATTTAGGGTCCACATCTAGAAAGATACATAGGAGGGGAGTGGAATAAATAGGTTGGCATTGTCATCTTAGTTTTTACCATCCTATACGTGATCGATCATAACAAAATTTAACATGCGGGATGCCGTCATGACGTCATTGTTTACTCACATGACGTGACACTTCGACTACAACTTTGTTCTCAGAAACTCTAATGAAACCAATAAAATGTTAAAAAACTACAACGTTGTAAATTTCAAACAACAATATTTACCTCACAGAGAAAGCAGAAACGGAACTGAAACAAACATTCCAAGTTTATGAAGCCGACATCATTTCAGTGTTTGTATTTATCAGCAGGTTACTACTGTATCGACTCTACCTTAATATTTATTGCACCTCCACAACAAATAGCGAGCAACATTCAAATATTTGTACTCTGACAAACATAATGTTCCCGGTAATAAAAGAAATAACAAAGCAACACGCACTCTGAACTGTTACCCTACCTGCCAGTCGTCACGTAAATGTTGAACAGCCAGATATCTAGGCACTTTTACGTAGGTGACGGACTCGTCGTATTTCGCAATGACTATTAATTATTAACATGCTCATTTAGTGATTCGATTATGGCTGGTTTTATCACTAACAGAAAATGTCTCGCTTTATAAGAAACTGCCAGTTGTTGATTACGTGATTGGTGAAACTATTACGAACAATAATTAAAATATTTAGATGGCAACCAAACCATGTTTTATTACTGCTCTATGGTTTTTTGCTCCAACGGATGGTCGTAGATATGCAAGAATTGAAGACACCATTACATTATATCGGTTGTTAATATTTGACTTTGTGGCTGACTTAATATTTCAAAAATATGAAAATATTTAATGTACTGAACTCTGACCACACAAGGTATAAACGTTCATCCGACTTAACTCAATCTGTTTCCAAATAACCTTTACGGCTGCGTTTTTGTTAGATACCTTAAAGTCAATTCGAACTTAGGCGTAATTATTTGTAGAGCTCTCAATTTTCCCTATTGTACAATTTTGCTACGTTCTGCTTTGACGGGGAAAAACAATTACACATTTTATTTCGTACAGCACTCCGCATGTGAAGCCCGTGTCTCAATTAGCGGCATTTTTGATGTGAGATGTTACGGACAATTCTTTTGTCGGATCCGCAAACCTTACTTCTGTTTACCAACGCAAAACGGGGTTATTGTCCTTCGCCTGTTTAGTGAAAGTTTTAAGCAACATTCATTTTTTATGATTCCCTTGAACCTCTTCTTACCTTACTGATGGTTGATGATGATGATCAAACAAACTTTTCAAAATCACAACGTTTTCACCATCTTAATGTAGAGCTCCGTCGCCAATATTGCACCAAGTCTCATTTCTCTTTTACTTAAAATCATTTCATGAGTTCAATATATGTCTTCGCGTTCTATTGCCACTACAAAGGATATCAACGAAAGCCGCATAGTGTTCTTGACATTTGTTTTGATTTCAAAATTAAAAATGACACTTGCATATACAGTTCAGGGTCCGTTGCTAAAACACATTGCACCATTACATAAAATCAAGCAGTAAACATCGATGTCAGGATATTCTCATTTTGTGTCTCAATAAGTGTACATATCCTTCTGGCGAATAGGGAAATCGCTGAGTAATCATAAATGATTCGAAATGGGAAAGAAGCAATCACAAATAATGATACATTATGTAAAAGAAATACTGATCAATCATGAATCATGTTACATCTTATATGTAAGTATATGGGGCTACAGAAACGGTGGCGTACACGAGATCGGGAATCAAGTCGTCTTGTCAAAGGCACAGACAATTTTTACGACAAGGAACAGTTTACAGGTTACGATACTGTATACGGGGAAATTATCCCTTAAAATTGGAAGATTGAGTTTCAAATGTGTTATCTTTTTATTAGCGTTCAGTAGACGCAAAACGCAGTCTTTCATTCTATCGAATATTTATTTTATCTTGAGCATCGTCACCTCACGTCGGCATGGCCAACATTAAAGATGTATTGTAAAAAGTTTCATCTAAAAGACCTAATATTTTTGGCAAAGCGAGAGCTTCCTTATATACACCATCTTCATGTAACATGCAAGTTTTATTGTATTGACACAAAAAGGCTTGTAAATGATTTTATAGTTAATTCATTATGTCGAAAATCGCTTCCCTTCCCCTTTTAGTGTTTCTCTGTTTCGAATTTTCCATAACAAGTCTCATTCAGCAAATCTGCATGTTCAATTTATCTTGAATGCAGCGACAAAAATGCCCGCTACGTGTTTCTGTATCAACATTCTGCTCCATGGCAAAGTTGATGTTTACCTAGGTGTGAGAAAGAGAAACTATTGAAGATGCTTGATAGGCCCACACATTTCATAATACAAATTCCTCATCGATTGAGAAAGAACGATAAAATGTTTTCTGTAAGCCTTTCCGGTATGCTTATGCATTTGTATCATTCAGAAACAGGTGAAACTATTCGACTGACATACATCTGGTACAACATAGGGTTGTTACTCGCCTCGGGATTACATTCTGCTCTCGAAGGACTATGAATGGTTTTCTGAGCTGATTCACAATTTTACTCCGCTGTTTCTGTCATTGTTGTAATATTTTTGCTGTCTCAAAGTTTATGAATCTGACATCTTTTCAGTGTTTTTCTGCAGGTCATTACCATTTTTACTGTATCGAAGGCAACTTGGTATTCCAACCGATTTTTATTGCACCTCCACATTCATCGTACCTGCTACGAGGTATGATTAATACGCTTGTATAAATGTAAAATTAAACAACACGCACGCAGAACTGTGATACCACATGTGAATCGTCACGTAAATGTTGAATACCCTAGCTCCCTAAATGCACGTTTATGTCGACAATGGACTCTGTGTATTTTGCTATGGCTCTCATCTATGTACGTGCAATCCAGATTAAATTGCGGGTAGTTTAAACATTAACAGATTCTTTGGCTTTGTAATAAGTTGTCAATTATTAGTTAGATGGTTGGTTGAAACAATTATTCAAAATACATGTTTTAGCTTCCATTTTGTCTGATGTATGACAATAGAATCTTATATCATATCTGGGAAAAGCCAGTGTCTCTATGCATGCGCGTGCCTGCGTATGTATGTATGTATGTATGTATGTATGTATGTATGTATGTATGTATGTATGTATGTATGTATGTATGTATGTATGTATGTATGTATGTATGTATGTATGTATGTATGTATGCATGTATACAACATCTACTCCCAAACAGCTGTGTATATCGCTTGAATACTTAGTGTGAACATGCGTCATGCGGCGAAGAGTTTTAAATGTGGTACGAATGTTCCCTGGCATGGTATTGATAATATTTATTAAGATTTTGTTGAAACTAGCAAAATTTAATAAGTTTATACACTTTTCTTATTTTGGTGATACACCACCTACATGACTTTGAGGACATAATATGGTACTGTAATTTGATGGACATTTGATATGGTAAACTGTATTCGGTGTCAAATTTGTAGTGAAAAGTACATTGGAAAACAACGCTAAAGACGATATTAACAGTTTTTTGCCTCCAACCAATGCCAAGTAGTATCAAGGTTGTGAAATAGTTCAAATATTTCCTGCCATCTAGATCTGGCCTTTAAATCTCTTTAAATAAACATGGCCTATACTTACGGTTATTTTCATGGCAGGAAAAGTGCTTTCGTCGGTCACCATGTTGTGACACTTGTGTAATTGGTTTGGCAAGTTGTTCCAAAAGTTTCTGCTCCAGTTGCGCATGACAGTAGAGGTGCAGACAGAACAAAAACAATGTTTACTTTTACCGATAGGGTTTCTCAGTTTATTGTGTATGTCTAAATCTCATCATGTATCTGGTGTATGGGCAAAACATACATTGATTCAGTGTTGTGTATTTCGGTCAATGATCTCCACTGTTTACGAAAAATCGAGTAAAGTTTTCCTGTGTGCCTGAAAAAAATGGCATGTATGGGAACACAGAAAATATAAGGCAGAACGGCAGTCTCAAAAAGTAATCATAGAGGACAAGAAACAAATAAGTGGATGTTACATAAGCATCCATAGTGCTTATGTACTTGACCATTTTATCATCAACCCCGGCTGTTTATTATCCAGAGTTCTCATGCTATCTTTGTGACTTTCCCAATGGATGTGCCAAATGCATACGGGGGGTAGTGCCATCTCCTTGTCACTTTATCTCTGTGTCTGTCAGTCTGTCCGTCCGTCCGTCAGTAGACCAAGTTTGTGGAGCTCATAACGTCAAAATTACTACACCAAATATGACCAGCTTTTGATGTTGACTCTTTTGATGATTATCTAGAAGAAAGTAGAATCTTTTAGATGTTGCTAGCGGAATTAAGCAAAAATACATGGTCACGTTTTTCGGGAAATTTCAAAATTTTCCATTGACAAGAGAGGTATTAGTTTGATACTTTATATATGTGTTGATATTTCGCCATTGAAGGGGAATATTCCTTCTCAGAAACTGAACACTGAGTTTAGTTGAAATATTACTGACAGTTTCTTACTGGTTTTATTGTATATTATATCTATTGAAATTTAAATTAAAAGTGATATCATTAGCATTTTTTAGAACAGCGTGAATACACGTAAATACCTTGTTTGTTTGTCCGATGTGTAGAAACTATATGCCAACAATCATTGCTTAAAACAATAAAATTTAATTTCATATACCGTTGTTTTGTTGTGCCTGTGAAATTTACTCTTTAGAGACAAGGCAAGTCACCTTTGTATAGGTGAAAACAAAACTTAGCGACATTATAATTCTTTAGAATGTTTCATGAATTTTGATTAAAAGCTATCGTAAGAAAACACCCTCTTATGGTTTCACATTGTTACTAGTATTTTCTGGATGTTTTATGTTAGTTTATCTGATTTATTACAAAACTACCCTCTCATGTCGTTTGAAAGAAAAGAATACACGTTTCTTTCATGCTTCCGCTTACGAAGCCCCTATCTCATTTAGCTGCATATTTAATTTTAGATGTCAAAGTTTAATTTCCAGAGATGCTATTCCTTTGTCAGATCTGTTGACCGTCCTTACTGCCGTACACAGAGACAAAAGAGCCGATCTTCCTCGGACTGAATTTATTGTAAAAGTTCAATAATATTTCTTCTTTTAGGATTAGTTGAACCCATTCATACCTTGCTAATGATAAAAAGGTTAAAATTAAAGAAATTTTGCAAAATCATAACATCATTGCTATTTTATGCTAAACCCCGTCGCCAATATGGCAGCCAGTCTCATCTCATTTTTACTGAAAATCATTTCATGTGTTCCCTCCATATTTTAACTTTGGATTATCGCAACAAAATACATCATTGAAAGCCACACAGTATTCTTGACCTTTGTTTTAATTTTCAAAATTAAAAATGACACTTATATAAACGGTTAAGGATCCATTGCTAAAACACATTGCATCATAACATAAAATCAAGCAGTAAACATCAATGTCAGGATATTCTCATTTTGATTGAAAAAGTGAAATATCCTACAAGAAAATAGGGCTATTTCTGAGAAAATATGCATCACGTGAAATGTACATACAGAGAAAAGAACCAATCATAAATAACATTACGTTAAAAGAAATACATTAAAGTCATTCATGAATCTCGTTACATGTTATACATGAGACAGAAAACAGAGGTGAACACAAGCTCAAGAATCAAGTTGTCTTTTTCACGGCGCAAACAACCTATTAACAAAGAACAGGTACGGTTTGAGATACTCTACTGGGAAGGTGTCCCTTAAATTGGAAGATTAAGTTTTAAGTTTGTCATCTTATTATCAGGAGACTCGTGTACAGTACACGTATAAAACACATTCTTTTATGATATCGAATATTTTAACTTATACAATCACCTGACGTCGGCATGGCCGATATCACCGAAGATTAATGTAAATGTTTGTAGCTAATAACTATAATAAAACAGTAAAATAAAATGAAGACGGCAATGCGATACATATTTCATCTCAATTCCCAACGTTGGGGAAACTAGCGCTTCACAAATACACATCATGCAGGTTTTATTATATTTACACAAATGGCTTGACTTAATGGTTTATTCGTTAAATTTGAAGTGCTTCCCGCTTCCTCTTTTCTAATTCCCTGATTCGAAGTTTCATAGCAGTTTCGTTCAACAAATCTGCTTGCTCAATTTATGTTGGTAGATGACTTTTGAGATCGCAGCAACACATCTTCAAAGTACGTCACGTTTGTGATGGTTACTGCAACATAAATGCACAACGGCTACGTGTTCCTTTCGTCAACGTTCTGATCCTTAGCAAAGTCGATGAACACCTGGATGTGAGAAAGAAGGTAATAACAATCATGTGACCGGAATAACGGTTTTTTTCTGGTTTCAGGAGTGCGTTCTGCTTCTCTAGGGACAACGAATGGTTTCCAGGCTAGATTGGTAATTTCAGATTGTTTTAATTAGTTTTTTATCATTTTTATGAGGTAAATTAGTTTTGCTCGTCTTTCTGATGGCCTAAATTTCTTTCAAACAACCTTGAAAGACAGACATATTGTACGACAGGCAAATGGGGTGTTGTGTCTTCCAAGAGCAGAAGTCCTTTGCTAAGCCAATGACAAATCATGTGTCATGTACCAAAACGACTGGCACCAATCACGTATCATGTTAATTGCGTTGATGAAAAGCTGCAAACCAATCATGGATCACGTTACGTATGGAAAAGGGGGAATAAAAAAAATATTCACGAATCACGGGTGCTCATTATGTAAATCCAACATTCCTGTTATGTGGACGTAATATGGACGTTTGACCAGAATAGCTCCCATCGAGAATTACCAAGATTACTGACCTGTTCCAGGGAAGTTTGGCTGACGCTGTAGTCGATGAGTTCAAACTGGGCTTTGTTGTCTTCTATCGTTCCAAAGATGTAGGACCAACTGAGATTAGTGCTATCGATTCGATACTGTATCATCCCCTGAAAGTCGACGAAAATAAAGAATATATGGGTGAAACTCATGATGCGTAGTGGATAAATAACAATTCTCAAGAAGAGTTTATTGAAAAGTTAATGAAATTTCAAAACACTTCAATTACGTTCAGAATTCATATGTAACGTTCGTGGTGAAACCTATCTATCTGTCTGTCTGTCAGTTTGCTCGTAGTCTATGTCTCTGAGTTTGTCACGGGGATTTGCATCTCTAAAAATTTATTCCCAAATCATCGAAAATTTCACAAAATAACGTCGCCCTAAAGATTGTTAATCCATCCGTACCGTGTCAGCCGATATGATATCTTGAAAGTTCAATAGTATTGGAATTGCAGTTATTTTTCACCAAAAAACAGGAAGGTCAAAGGTTAAAGTTAGGGGTTTATAATTTAATCGCCAGCCTAATAAAATTGAAAACGGGAAATCTAATGTGAATATTTTAAGCCACTGTAAGATTTTCTTTACCAAGTGCTCTTCTAGAAGAGTAGCCCCTGGGAATTTACTGGCGATGAATTCTTTTATTGCGGTTGTGTCGCCTGTAGGTTCAACTTTCACCATCATACTGTAACCACTTCCAAACCTGAACAGAAGAATTAGAGAAAGTTAGAGAAGAGAGAAGAAATATCAGTCTATAGAGAGAGATCAGTCTATAGACTTGGTACAAGTCTGTGAATAAAAACTGATTTAGTGCATGCGATGTAGTAGCATAATTGCAATGGTTTTATTCTGATCGCGATGTAGCAGAGTTATTGCAATTCCGGGAGAAACTTACTGCCCATCGAGTTCACTCTACAAGTACACTACGTCTAGCAAGTGTGAGATCGTATTCCGGTCATCTCAGTTAAAGCGTTTCACATAAAAAGTACAAATTCCTGAAATGACTTTATTTGACACAATAACTGAATTGAACCAAGTCTAGTCAAATCATAGAACAAGGACAGAACACTAAAAATGGCATTAGGCGGGAAACTGTGTCTGGCATGAATAAACCGCGTTGGTTCAGTCTAATACCACCGTACATACACCTCATCCTTGAGTTGTTTGTGTGAACAAGACACAAAATACGCATTTGTTCAGTGTACGGACTACTTCATGTATATATATATATATATATATATATATATATATATATATATATATATATATATATATATATATATATATATATATATATATATATATATATATACCGCTCGTGGTGCTATCGTCAGAGCGTCCATACAACACCCGACTTTTTCCTTAACCAATCCCGCTCATAAACTGAATGAAAACACTGTATATACCGGTAGTACTAATTCAAAAATATCCAGAATATTTCAAATTCAATGAGATTAAAAGCCACGAAACAATGCTCAAAAGGTCTCTGTAGTACGTGAATCTCGGTCGCTCCGATACAAACCTGCTTTTGAGGTGCTGCGTGCTGCCCAGGCACTTGAATTGTCCGTTCACCATGATAGCCATTCGTGTACACAAGGCTTCACATTCTTCCATACTTTGAAGTTACGACAGGAAAAAGGAAGAAATAACTAAGTGATGGTAGAGGAATGGTAATGTCAGAGATTGCTGCCATTGAGGATGAGGTATTTATGCAACGTTCATCCAGTAATTCAAACTCATACGGTCAACCCATCTGAAATTATGTTTAATATCATACCAATGACGTCACTGTTAAATCCGAAACATTATCACACTTTTTATTCCATTTCACCGTAACGTAAAAGAATTGTGTATGGTACAAACTAAACATTGTTATGCCGAAACCAAATCGACTTACTCATTGATAGTTTCTTTAATACAGAAATGATATACACACATTCACAGGGCAATGTCAACCGCGCGAAATCAACAACGCCGTCTTCAAGTTGTGGGCAATGCGTCAGTTAATTCATTTACCTGTGTGACGTCAGCACAATGCATCGTCCACCTTTCATCAGTCGTGTTATGGAGTTCCATAGGAACCGCCTCGCTCTGGGATCCATACCTGCCGTTGGCTCGTCCTGCGAAGATAAGCAGCCAATAGTGTATGAGAGTCGCAAACAAATTTATATCGGATCCCCTTTTCTTGTTATGTATTGTATATTCATCTGATGAAATAAACTCAACTCAACTCAACTCTTGGAACGGAGGAAGATCACATTCACTGGTAATTGTAATGGATAAATACTGTGACAAGCAACGAAAGCTTTGCCTAGTTTCTCATAAAATATCTGGTAGACTTTGAAGGCTGAGCTAAGAAACGCAATATCGCATGTTGAACAGAGGTACAAGAAGCCGAAAGAGGGCCAATGAACACGTATTAAATACTTCATTATTCATTAGAGGAACTTACCAAGAATATGATTGGTGGATTCCCTACCATTGCGATCGCTGTGCTCAACTTCCTTTTGTTTCCTCCACTGTGGTTAGGAATGAGTTTTGGAAAATGTTAGAAAATTAGCCGTATGTTCATATAAACTGAGATAATATTTGTTTTGTTCGTGGTGTAATCGAGCTAGGTAGTGAATCCTCAAGGGATATTACTTTGATTATTTCCCGTTAGCATTTGTCAGGGAAAAATTCATCATTGGTAGACAGTCAAGGGCAATTATTTTTTTGCTCAGAATCCATCAGACTGAATCAAGTTCTCCCGACTTATTCACCATTTGTTTTCTTTAATTCGACATATAAATTTGATATCCCAGTGACAACAGCGCCACCACCCGAAAATTATTTCAGCCAGAAACTCACCTGTAATTACCACATATTTTGTCCGCCCAATTGCCTAAATAGATGTGACGTATGCAGGATTCAACCACTGCTTCTATCATGTGGGAGGGTATTCCACGCAAACGTGCATACATACGCAACAACTCACGTCCGGTCAGCTTCTCGACGAGTGCATCGAACTGTAGTCACGTGGAAATAGACAGAAATGTAACTTTAACCACTTATGCGAGAAAAATGAGAAGTTTCAAACAAATACGTTTCACGCTTCACTCGTTTTCCTAAGAAACGAGTGCGGATTCTATTTCCTCACATGCTGTTGTAAATTTTGCTACAATGTATTCTAGAGTGACCTTCTTACTCGTAAATGCTGGTAGATTTATTCTTGGGATGGTTTGATCGGCTACGGTAAAATTTAAAAGGTTGTAAATATGCGTATTTGTTGTTGAGAGAAAACGTACCTGTGGACAGTATCCGATTCGTTGTTGAACCTTTAACAGAATGAAATGGAACAGCTCAAACTTATTGTTCATCTGTAAACTTTGAAGTTTCAAATGGCAGAATGCCTAACGTGATTTTATGATGACACATAAATATATTGATTTCACAGAAAGTCAATCACAAACTGTGACCTTTGTGCGATCGGTTTTATATTTTTCAGTGTTTTTCAGTAATACTTTGTAGATATTCATCTTGCCCAATTACGACATGATTTTCAGTCCAAATTGCAACCGATCACCAAATTGTTAAGACTCCATGTGTCGTTGGAGTTCTTCCTTGTGAAAATTTGCTATTTTTGTATAATTTCACAAAATCACATGCATGTTGCTAAATGATGAGGTTCTTTGTTTGTAGAGCCCAAAGTGCACGGCTGAATACAAGACTACATGCGAAAGATGCATGCATAGGGACCGGCAGACATGGTAGATTTAATTGGACGTGGCTTTACATGCATTTGTAGACGATTGTGTCTGAGTGTGCAAATGCACCCACCTGTCGCTTTTCTCTTTGAATATTGTATCCGCCCATGTAAGCTGTGCCAGCAGAAATGCTCAGATCTCCAGTCATCATACTAAACGTACTCGTCTTTCCCGCTCCTGTAAGAAGTAATTAATCGAGTAAAACTAAAAGCATTTGTGTGTCATTAACTTCAACTTATAACTGGCTTTGGGCATTGAAAGACGTACCCGGAGCTGAGATGTAATTTGGAATACGAGTTGCGTGATGGTATCCATCACTCGCACAATGGCAGTAAAGTTAGGCTTACACTGATTTGCGGAACGGAATGAGCGGAACGGAACGGAATAGCCACACCAAAAAGAAAAACAGTTTCTCTCAATAAGAGTCAATTTTTTATCGTCCACATAATTTTGGCGCGGAACAGCATGGAATTTCGAATCTAAACATAAATTTGGATTTAAATAAAATACAATTTTTTCAACCCCTAAAGTAATACATCTGTTTTTCGAAGTTTTCCTTGCTGTGATGAAAATCGTGAATAAGACTACTAATAGGAATTTTATTCCACAGAAACACACTTCGGGAACTGTGGTAGAACAAGTACAATAAATCAAAAATTACACATATAATCAGGCAAGACTGCTCCCGAGACTGCTGGTGGGAATGAATAAGACTACTGGAGTAAAGCGATAATAATTCAAGTCTCAAACAACACCTGAATCCAAACCTCACACTCAGGCATATTGCATCTGCTGGAGGATGCTATGGCTACCATGAGGTGGCGGTCTGTGTATGAAATATTCATCTCGATGGCATGGCGCCAGATGACTTTTGGCGCGGAGGTGAAAAACAAGGGAGGTGGTGACGGATTATAATTTCTAAAATTGATTCATTGTAACTGCATTGCTGACTGTGCGGATGCAACCCCTGACTAGTATGATAAAAGTCTCACAACAGCCAGGCAGGGCAAGGAGTGGTGGAGCCAGGTACAACCGCAGCAACTTTTATGTTTTACTGACAGTGCGTCATGGTGAGTTCCTGGATCAATTTATCTAAACTGTCCAAACGTACGAAAGTTGTAAAGGCATTCAGATCCTGTACTCTAAATCCGCTTGTTTTACGAAAAAATATACAGCTGCTCGTGTAACGATGACATCTTAAAACATTGCGATCGTATGTAACAAAACGGAGTGTACAATTACACAATAGCCATAGTAGACACGTCCTCTTTTTGGTTGATCACCCCTCCACACTATGGTAGTGCCTACTATAAGGCGTGATTCTCGGGGTTAGTTGAAGTTACAGCCTCGTTTCCTGTGGTATTTGATATAATTTTCATTTTGGAAACTTCAAAAATTAAGGTGCGTAATACGAGTACAGTTGAATAAGTGATATATTTTATTTTGATCAAAATGTCTCTCTTTATTCCATTCCTTTTCGCTCAAAAATCCAGTGGGTGACAAAATGGACTCTAATTAAGAGAAACTAATTTTTTATTTGATCTGGCTATTCCGTTCCGTTCCGTTCCGCTCATTCCGTTCCGCAAATCAGTGTAAGCCGTAAAGTTATAGTCACCTAGGCTGAAACACCAAGTCAACAAGAGAAGTATTCGGCTAACTTGCTGAGGTTACAGAGAGAGACATGAACTTTGATGCACTTTACTACTGATACTAGTAGGGGCTTCCACTGAAGTCAAGTTCATAACCAAGTGACGCATGAACGACAGTTTTGGATAGGCAAGCTGGCCAACCAATCAAATTCCGTTATAAGTATGATCTATGAAAAAGTACAGAAGTGACAATTTTTGTATTAATCGCCATCTTCGCTTAATGCAATACAGTGATCTTTAATAGTAGAGTTCTGGCAAGCTCCCATGTATAATTAAACTGACTGGTTTTTTAACAGTACCGTTTATTCCGAGTAGGCCGAAACACTCTCCTTTTGGTATGGTCAGGCAGAGATGATCAACCGCTGGATCTCTGGTTTTCTTTCGGCAGTTATCAAATGTACCGCTGTACACCTTGGTCAAGTTTGTAAGTACGACTGCGTGGCCGCTGGTTTCTGGTGTCAACATGGCATTGACTTTGTGTCTCTCCTGGGCGACATCTTCGTCCTGATAAATGAAAATGCCAAAGTTTGTATGGTGAATGTCTGTGAAACCGTGAGTTACTAAAACTCGTGATAACCATACGATATTCATTCTGTTTGACCTCAGCCTAACCCCTAAACGTTAGTTTTGAAATGCAGAAACCCGACGACGTTGTGATCTGAACTTCCCTTAACACACGGTAAATTGCTGAAATTGGCTGTTAAACTTACGTTGCAAATTGGCTGTTAAACTTTACGTTGCAAACAGAGCTTTGAACAGCTTTTGAAAACAAACTGAGAACGGTAATTGAATGCAAATTTACACGCGGTTCTTATAGCATAACCGCGGCATACATGTATATTTAGTGTGACTTTGCGAGGTACTCGAAATAAAGCTGAACCCCCTCCCCTGCTTTTACTATTCCAGTGACGTAATGACCAAGCCTTGCAAGACCAAGTTTCCAAATAAGTTTAAATCTCATTCTGTCTTGCTCAAAGTTTCAAATTCAGTTGCTCATTTGATCTCTTTTGGTATTTGTTTTCCGCTCTACCCCAGAAGTATCAATGGCAGAAAACTCACCTCTCCCTCATAGTCAGCAGAAGCAAGATATTTTGGTGATCTTGCAGGAACGAAAAAGTTCACCTGGTTCGAGTCAAACAATAATCAGAAACATCGGTTATTGACCCAGTGCATTCGAACGTGGAGTAAAAGTATACGAATAATTTGGAAAAGAGACACACTCCTTGGAAAGGTCATCGTCTTCAAAGTAACATTTATCGATTGTTGAGTTCAACTGAAAACGTATCGTCAAGTCCTCGGCTCACTACGCATGTGCAATCGGCATCTTAGTGTGTCACAGTGTACAAAGATACTACATGTACCTCTATGAGCAATGTCATCGCCATCCAGAAGACGCCCTCTAGGAACAGGTAGAGACAATGTTGACCCACGCCGGGTTGATTCCAAGCCAAGATATTCTCTTCAAACTCTATTCCAGAACTTTCGCACACCTGGCGGTCACTGTGTGACAAAAATGAGCAGATTTTAGAATTTGGCTCTACGAAAGCGGTTCAACAAAATAGTACACAGGACAATATATCGTAAGACACAAGAATAAAATCAAAGCTGTTTAATCTTACTTCACAGGCCAAGAATAAAACAATTTTGGTCCTTGACGTTTGGCATTAGTGTGCAGAGGCGCTTTTTTTTCTTTTCCCCTATCCACTTTAAAATTAGTTCTATTTTTCATCGACTAAGACTGCGAATACACCTTTTTTTTCATTTTAAATATGTTTTTGGTTTAGAAGACAACAATCCATTTATTTTGGCTGTATGTCATGTCAGCCTTTTGTTGAACTCGGAGAAGGGAAAAAGACACTACGCGTTTAAATGCCGAGATGCCGCAGCGATGGCAAGAGACAAAATGAACTTTTAAGAGATTTAGCAGCATCTGTTGGTGTATATATTTCCTCATTATTTTTGTACCATGTTTGTAAAAATAGTTTCTTTTTCTAAGTCATGTCACAATGCCCCGTGACCAGTTCTTCAACACAGACTGTGTGGGTGTAGTTGACAACTGAATTTCAGGTAGGATGCGTCTTGGGCACATATATTCGGTCTCTCAATTTTTTTTTTTTTTTTTTTTTTTTTTTTGATACTATTCTGGTCTACCTCTTAAGGGAGCTCATTTTAAAGCCTTCGTTTTTTGGAAATCGATTTTTTTTCCAAACAGAGTTAACACAGGCATTGCGACAATTTTGAATTTCAAACAATCGGTAATCTTTGGTATTTTGTTTCTCTAATACAACACTTCGCACTGTGAACCCCTGGTTTATGTTCTTGATTTTGAAAGAGAATGGTTGAAAGTCACTATGAGGCAAGTTTGAGCAAAAGTTTAAATCTTTCACTTTTGAGGCGAATACTACTTTATTCTTTTGTCGAAAACAAAATTGCATATTGTACCGATTCACTTCATTGGCGAGGATTATTACTTAGTTTTTTTATGGTAAGTTTAGGAAGAAGAAGGAAATATATATTTTTTAAAAACAAAGATAGTGAAAGCATCAAAAGTTAAGTCCACTTTCCGATGAATACACTTGATAGCGTATATGGTGACATACATTTGTGAACCGGTGCACTGTGCTATCGAGGCAATATTCAGCGCCATGAAAATCATTGCCCGGCCCAGACAGTGTGTAGGTAGAAGGTTGAAAATGTAGTCGCATATTACGGCGGCTTCCTGGGTGTGGTCCAACAATTCCAGAATAAAGACTGTGATTATTGTAACCTGGAAAGAACAAAAAAAAATGGAGAAATGATGAGATTTGCATTTCCAGTCCTAACTGCGGAAGATTTTAGTGGTCGTTTGATATTGTATTCCTCGCAAGATGAAACGGTCTTTAATGAATATACCACTGCTGCTGGTTACAAATTCAAGTTCACTGCTAGAAAACTGGCCATATCTGTGAGAGATATGACGTCACCTACCATTGATCCCATGGCCAACAACAGAGCGATGAGTCCATAGCCGGCCAATGGAGACGAGAAGGGCCACGACAGAGAATATACCATTGGGATAGATGCCCAGCCGTACAGGACCTGTAGGGGATGTTTTCAAATTATAGGTAAAGAGCATGTTGACCGCAAAGTGTGCCTTGTTCAGTTTCCAAGGTAAATATTTCACACAAAAGTCAAATCAAACTGCACATGAAAACGATCCGATCCCCCTTGAATGAATCACATATGGGTGCATTCACAAATATGAAATTTTGTGCTTTCGAGTATCACTTCATGAGAAGGCAGACACGGAAAGAAACTTCCTTTCCTTTGCAATTGACAGTGTAAATTTCCGAATTATTAAAATAGTCAGTTTCTTACGGGCTAAGGCATGCATTACAATAACGCTCGACATTTGTTGCCAACAGTGGCCGATTCTGATTTAGTTTTAAAATGTCATGAATGTTGGGCTATACTCACGAGAAGCAACGTTGTCTCCCCTAGGTGAGGGGGCGCGTACACGGTCGGGAAGATGCCGAAGAGAATAACTAGCAGAATTAGAACAATACCGTAGTTGATGGCATCCCATAAAATAGTCCCAAACCAGTAACTTAAGGGGTCCAATCCGCTGACAAACTGAAGTAGTTTCGACTGTGAAGTTGATAAAAAAATCACTGTATCAAATATAATAAATATAATATAAATAAACTCTTTTTCGAACGAGAATCCGTACTACGCATGATTTCCTCGTGTACACAGAATCATGAGCCGAACATCGTGTTTTGATTCAAACCTTGAGAAAAGGCAGGTAAGTTTATCGGCATATTCAAAGATTTGTGCTTATCTATGCGACGAAAACTCGTCTGAGTCACAATCACTACAGATTTCAAATTGTTACCGTCCCTACCTTGCTGGCCTTTTCGTGAATCAAGAATGGCGCGAAGCTTGCCGAGAGGAACCCTAAGCCGAAGACAGCACAGATCGCCAAGATCATCGACTGTTGAGCTTCGTCCGATACCTATGAAATCATCGAAAATCGGAAGTTTGGCATTATTTGGGTGAAATGCTGACCAAAGTGCAGAAATTTTGTCTCCTAATTTTGTTGTTTAATATCAAATACCTCGTCTAGACAATCTTCATGCAAATATGCATCGGTTTTATCTCATCGAAGTTCATTTCTGTACCGCAAAAGGTGTTCTGTTGGAAATGTTCCAAGACTGCTACACTACATTTATCGCAATTATCACCAAAAACGTAACGTTCATGAACTTGGCGATATTCATCTCTTGAAGACGATGAAATAAGTCTACATGTCCTGATTAGTCACAGAGTGAATTGGTAGAGTTTTCGCCATCACATCCTAACGGGACCATATTGTGAACGTGTTATTTTTGCTTCATCTTCTTTGCTCTTGGCTCTCATTTCAACAGAGAATGGTCAGTTTTTTCACCAGAATAAATACTTAGTATACATATACAACAGCTGTTTCAGGTTAGATGACTTTTGTAGGAGTTGTTCTTGGGATCCGCCCTTACCTGTTCGGAAGAGGAACCCGGCAAAGGATGGTTGGTGACCACTAACTGGTAGCTGGAATTCGTGAAATACTGCAAGAGGGCGTTGTCGAGGACGGCCAGGGACTCTGCATTCGCATGCATCGGCTGTTGACAGAAGAGAACCACGTGACCTTTTACACGAAATTAAGCTTGAAGACTACTTGCAGTTAAAATAAGAATTTTCCGACATTTTCATAGTAACATAGTAACAGGCAGAAAGATTCTCCATTCATCACATTTCATCGACGGATTTGGAGCGTTAATCATCGTTTATCGAGTTTCCTCAGTAAAGTCAAGGCTGTATGTATGTACAATAAACTTGGCGAAAGCACAATTATATGTCACAAGATTATGTGCCAGGAAGTTTGATAGAATGTGCGCTTTTCGCAACCGACGGAGACTTCAAAGCCTGTTGACGTACTGTTTATGTACCATTTGCCCACAAGGGGGCGTTTCTTACCTGGTTACTGTACCAGGCGATCACAAGGGTGGTATTAGTGTTGTTTTTGTCCTCAGTCAGAGTGAAGCCTGCCACCAGGTCGTTGAAGTACCCTCCGACAGAGCTCTCCCTTAAAATGTACTCCTCGTAGTAAGTGTTCATGTAGTCAAGCATCTGAGTGTCCGTACCAACGGGGCAGCTGTCGTTGTGATCTCGATCGTAGTAACTGTTGAAATGAAATGACAAACGCACATAATATTAAACTGAGAGTGGTCTGACAGGTTTGCGACAAAATTTGAAACAACTATAATTTGCTAATTAAGCTGTTCGTTTTAACCTGGCTTAAGACATTTAAATGAAGCATTCCCGGGACAAGTGGAATATTTTCTAAGTCCTAATCTGAGTCCAAAAGCAGCCTACGAGCAAACTGTGGCCTGTCCTGACACAGAAGTATATTTTACTGGAAGTAGGTACACCTCTGAGATTGATCGCTGTATCTGTACGATGAAAAGTAGGTAATTCATCTACCTGGAGACGAATGCTTGTAAATACTAACCCTGGGTTATCCACACAGTATGGACAATGGTAGTAGCCAAAATCTTTATATTCTGAACACAGGTTGGTCTCCTCGTTGACAGAATCGTGAATCTGTAATACATTCAAGACGAGAAAATGACGCTCAAATTCGCAGATTTGCAGAGCAACATCATTATGAGTGTTATTTCGGTACCTTAATAGACGATAAAATAACGTGGACAAAACGCGTTATTCAACACCACGGACACCACATTTGCCTTTTACCGACTTAGATTGAAGTTTATGCAATTTCCTAGCTGTGTAAAGATATTAACACCTCATGTTCTAGTAACTTGTGAAATTATAAGTATTAGGCGATTTAAAGAAAATTCTTTGTTTGCCGCACTTGGATGTTTGAAAAAGCTACCAGCCAGCCTGGGAAAAAAAGAAACACAGACAAAAACCGGAAGTGTATAAACATAAGCTCAATTTTTATTTGGTTTCCTTAGGAAAAATAATATTTCTATTTGTAATACTGTTAACATTGTGTTTGTTTTCTTGATATTCTCTGAAAACCTACCAGGACGCGGACGGCAAGCAAAGAATTTTATTTAAAGGGCCTTATTCAATACGCTGGCAGGAACACTTCACCGGACCACGCTACATCGCGCAGCGGTCGTGCTGAGCCGGGTACGCACATCAATTTAACCACTCACCTCTTGAGAACAGTTTTGATTTAAAACTTGAAACTCGTAACCACAGCAGTCGAGCCTGTCGGTTATCTCATTACCATTCATTAGCTTCCCTGTGTTGTCACGCTGTATATCGAGCGCCTCCTGAGTGATGTCACGCACGGCAAGGCCTTGGTCTCTCACCGAGTCTGGTAGATACTGAAATAAACAATAATACCCTGAGTAAATTTTCCCCACTCATATAACATGCAACAATGTGACAGGCTTACATGCAACTGCTTTCAGTCGGTATGAATTAGTATGAGCCGCATACATATATACCGGCTTTTTGTCAACCGTGGAGAAATGTGCATTTTTCATGGCATACCTTCAGAATGTCCCTGTCATCCGGCCCCATCCTCAGGTCAGCGAAATACGTGAAAGCGTCTTCGTTCTCTCTACTCATGTTGTGCAGTGTCAAGGTCCTGGGCGGGTCATCTCCGAAATAGGGTACTAGAACCAGCAGAAGGAGGCCGAAAAGAACGAAGACTAGCGGAACGACCAACTGCGTGATAATGGCCTTCTTGTCTCGCTTGCTGTGTAGCAATCGCTTGATGAAAATGGCCTTGAACTGTAGCCATTTGAGGGTCACACCGGTTAAAATACCTGTCGTGCGAAGAGAAGGTGATCGTGGGTATTTGAAATAATCTGTTCCACTGTCACTGACGTGGTTGTATTCCTCACATGTTTGTGCTAATGGTGGCGGTGATGGAGACGATGACAATGATTGCCAGGAAGATGATGTGATGATAACGGTGATGGTGGTGGTGGTGGAGGTGGTGATGAAAATAATGATGATGCTCGTGGGGATGAACATTGTGGTTCCATTAGTGGTGGTATTATGATGATTATGATCATGATGATGATCATGATCATGATGATTACGTTAGTGGTGTTGGTGATGATGATGATGATGATGATGATTAGAATGATGATGATGATGATGATGATGATGATGATGATGATGATGATAGTGGTGATGGTGGTGGTGGTTGGTGACGACGACAACAATGGTGTTTATGATGACGTTCTTGATGGTGGTGTTTGTTGATTGTGATTTTATCGTGACGTTGGCTAAGGTTACCATGGAAACTTGTCATCACAATATTTCAAAAGATCTTCAGTGTTGTCTGTCATACAGTGTGAGTAAGCATTATGTGACGGGCAGGTTTCTGTTACATTTCAGCAACCGTGACAGTCTGATGAAGTACAGTTGCCCGGGGCTTCGTCCGATTAACTTCGGCCCGCATGTAGGTGTATATAATTCACAATCTCAAACATCTACTAACCTTCTTGTTCATAAGCATTTTGGTCCATATTTACTTCAGTTTCGTCAGGCCTAAGAATATTGGCCGTGCTTCCATTTGCTTTACCATTGGCGTGGAAATCACCCTTTTCCGTGTCCATCTCGTCGGGGAGGATGTCTTTTTCGAGGTGGGCGCGCCCTCCCTCCTTGGTCTCGGGGATCTCTCCGTTGGAAACAGCGCCACCATCCATGGCGAAGTTGTCCTTCCCGTCCATCTCCATCATGAGAGGGTCGAAGTCCTCGGCCTCTTCCTCGGCCAGCTGATCGACTTTTAGGAAGACCTCTTCCAGCGTTGTCACCGATATTCCAAAACTTGCAATTCCGAGATCCCTGCGGTTATCTGGATCGAATAAAATTATGCTTATAAAACATGTGATGTAATAATAATGAAGTGTGGAGAACGTACTATAAGTTTGATTGATGATGCTTCGATGTTACACCTTAAACCACAAAAATAATGGTGAATTGACAAAAATATTGTGGCTGTGTTTCATAAACCGGCGCAATCTTTATACAAGCGACCTAGCGCCGATATAGCTCCGCTGTGTTTATGTAGAGAATAACTATTTTTGACACATGTTGATGAAGAAGGTGGAAATCTTTGATAGCTCAATGCAGTGGCCAGAAAAAAGTGGCTAAAATAGCTGCAAAAATACACAATTGAAGATTTCATCATACTTTGAATATATCACATCGGATCATCCCTAAGAACATGTCAACCAAAGCTATCAGATGAGTAGTTTTTTGAGAATAAAATCTTCTGACCAAAAATGGCAACAATTGCCTCCCCCCCCCAAAAAAAAAATTGCAGATTTCATTATGACTTCAAAAGATCAAATTTAGTTCATCTATAGAAACCTGTATACCAAATTTCAAAGCTGTTAGACCAGTACTTTTTGAGAAACATATGTTTTGACCAAAAATGGCTAAAATTGCCCAAAAAATTCAAAATTGCAGATTTCATCATAATTTCAATAAATATAATTTACTTCATCTATAGAAACCTGTATACCAAATTTCAAAGCAATCAGATGAGTACTTTTTGAGAAACAAATTTTTTGACCAAAAAACAGCAAAATTTGCCTAAAAAAATTCTGCAAATTTCACCACAATTTGAACAAATTGATGGAGATCACCCCTAGGAACCTCAATACCAAGTTTTAAATCATCCGACATGCGCTTTCAGAGAAGATGATTTTTATACCAAAAACAGGAAAAATTGCCCCAAAAATACAATTATGCAAATTTCACCACAATTTGAACAAACTTGACTGAGGTTACCTCTAGGAACCTCTATACCAAGTTTCAAATTAATCTGACTTGAAGTTTCAGAGAAGATTTCTTGACCAAAGACAGGAAAAATTGCCCCAAAAATACAATTATGCAAATTTCACCACAATTTGAACAAACTTGAGTGAGGTCACTCCTATGAACCTCCATACCAAATTTCAAAGAAATCTGACTTGCGGTTTCAGAGAAGAAGACCATTGTTGACGGACGGACGGACGGACGGACAACGACGGACAATCAGCCTATCGGATAAGCTCCGCGTCTCTGACAGCGGAGCTAAAAATCGACACCCGTAATTAAAACAGTGAAGTCAAAATATGCGTAGCCTGTGTGGCTGTAAGATGTACAACGCGTTCATGAGAAAGAGTAATTACATTCTCATTATATTCTTGTGATGGTAGTTTTACTAGTTTTTCTGTGTGTAACGGGGATCTGCTGGCAATTCAATATAGAATAAGTGTTGGCTAGTGGGAAAAGGGGCAGTTTCAGTTAGAAAGCCCTTAGAAGTTACAAACCTGCATCTGTGATTTTCTCACCTTCTAAGTATTTGCACATACTCGTGAAAACGGACGTGTTCTCCCGTGGCAGCGTGTAAGACAATTCAGCACCAGATTCAGACGTCAATTCCGCCTTGGGCACGAAGGAATGGATTCGGTTATCGACCTCTCCGACGTTACAGTCAGGTTGTTTCACCAGAACAAGGTGGTAACCAACGCCGTACCTGGAAAGGAAGTACAGGGATGGACGAGACCATCACAAACAGTCAATACAAAAGAAAATGTTGGATGCTGTAGTACACTGTCTTATAATTAATTCTCATTGGAAAATATCTCCGACAGGAATATGCCTGTAGTTCGTTCATTTCGCCTCGCGTATTACTATTTCACAACCCAGGGATAATGAGAAAGCTTACTTGTTCTTCAAGAATAGCGATGAGCCACTGCAGATGAGGTTGCCTCTTGCCATGATGGCGATGCGATCTCCAAGGAGGTCTGCTTCATCCCTGAAAACGAAGAAAAAAGACAGACGAGTAAAATTGGCCATTGGGAAAGCATGGAGAAGATATTAAAGGGGCAAGTCATTTATCTGGCTTATCTAACAGCGAATTGAAAATTTCAAACAAAAAAACAAAGGGCCGTCACCATGTAAATACTCAATGTCTACAACGACTAATGCGAGAACCAAGGATTGAGGTCTGCCCCTTTAAGAAGAAATAACCAGCATGAGGAAACATTGCTTGGAACGAATCAGTAGTCATGGTATCTTCAAAGTGCAATGGATAAAGAGCTTTCACATGCAAAACATTAAACGCCAAATGACCTGTACACAAAAAATGTCCGAAGTGGAATTAGATGTCTACAGTTTGTCCGCTTACATGGAGTGTGTGGTTAGGATAAACGTCTTTCCGTGTTTGTGTTTCAAAAGCAGGTCCCACGTTGACCTCCTGGCGTATGGGTCCATACCAGATGTCGGTTCGTCCAGAAGTACCACTTTGGGCCGACCAATCAGCGCGATGCCAACACTTGTAGAGGGATATTTATAGACAGTTGTTATGCGATTATTGTCACTTGTGATAGCAGACTATTTAAAAAGCAATATCACGGGTGCTACGCCGATACGCTACTATAGTAGTAAACACGCGTTATATGATAAATGGATATTTTATTATAAATATACAATTTTGAAAATATTATAGTCTATATTCATCATTGCCATCATTAAGTCGAAGCGATACACTTTTGATCTTAGCACAACCACAGTTTGATGAAATATTGAGCTAGCAAGTCTTGAAATCTTACCTGAGTTTTCGTTTCATGCCGCCAGACAGTTGGCTACTTTGACTATTTGTCTTGTCAACCAGTTTAAGATCATTGATCATATCTGTGCAATAGGCTTCGGCTTCTTCGCCAACAATTCCCTGTAAGGCAGGTGTTTTTAACCAGTCAGCGAATCAGCTCATGCAGACAATATAATATGCATATTATCCAAACATGTAAATTGACCTTCTCTTGCATGGCCTTGTTGAAAAATAAATATTTGACGATTCCTTACATTTTCTCCTTAAGCTTTCTGTCATGGTTTGCGTCACGTGTCAATGTTATACCACAACATGTCTTCAAAGTGAGATGAGCATTATCATGAACGACGGCCTTGATAACGATTTTGCTACACAGGAGGAAAGAAATGTTCAACGACCTAACCTTCAATCCGAGGAAGAACTTCAGGTGTTCCTTCACCGTTAAGCGGTCGAAGAGAATGTTATGCTGGGGGCACAGGCCGAGGCTCTGTCGTATGCTGTCCATATCTGTCACGATGTCGAAGCCGTTGACCCGTGCCGTGCCGGCCGTCGGCGGAAAGAGACCCGTCAGCATAGACATCGTCGTCGTCTTGCCGGCTCCGTTGTGCCCGAGGAGGGAGGTGATTTGGTCTTCAAACATGTTCAGTGTAAGGTTATCCACTGCCACTTTCGTGCCGACGGAACTCTGGGAAGGCAATAATTGATGACAAAGGAAAATCTTCTGTGAAATTTTACTTGGAATTCTAATTTGGAAGTAACGTTTTCACAAAAGTTGGATTGAGAATCATTCTTTAAACATCATTCACGACTATTAAAAGGCAAAAAATAAACCCCAACTAAAGTCTACTACAATAAATTACACATTTATACGACAGCATGAAGACAGCACAACTATTTCAGGTAGGATGCACCTCGGGGACACACATTCGGACATCCAAACTTTTACAATACTTTTTAGGTCTACCACTTATAGGGGCTCATTTTGAAGCTCATGAGGTCAATACAATTTTCACCAGTTTATTGTCGTTTTAGTTTTTCCGACAGAGTAAACACAGGGATGGCGGCCATTCTGAATTTCGGTAACTGTTACTTGTTTGTCTGGTCCAAAATTTGCACGGTGACCCCCACTTTGGTCCTTGATTTTGAAAGAAAATGATTGAACATTTGCGTGAGGAAAGGTTGAGTAAACGTTTAAGTCTATCATTTGCAAGGACAGAACTGCCCTAAATGAAACTGTACAATGACTTATATTTCGGTATTTGTCATCTGTTTAATCATTTATAATGTATTTTCTGCGTAACAACTATCCCTGGAAAACTGAATATTAAGTCATTTGAGTTCAAATTTTGCGTTTCACTGGCGTCTATAAAGTTCGATCCTGCTCGATGAGGAGCAACAGGTTTCGCTATCGGTGGATTTTTACATAATTACAAGCCAAGCATCCAATCACTTACCTCGAAGACTTTGCGTAGATTTTGAATGGTAATGCCGGCTTTCATGCCCACTGGATCAGGCTCGTGATTCTGAACCGATGGATCGTCACCCAGCTCCATCTGTAGGGGATAACATGAATGTAGTCGACAGAGAGTATGCTGCTCACATCAATTCCAGTCAATAGCTATCTGCCCTGCTGTCATTATATTGCTCTACAACATGTTCAATAACTGTGATGTGAATACATCTCTGTGAAAACTAGCTGTGAAAATTACAAAGTCCTGTATTATCTTATGTGTTGTATAGTTCGCTGTACAATATATCGTATTCTCACGAACTCGAAAGTTCATTTAAGGTAGAATGCGCCTCGGGGACAACAATCTTACTGTCAAATTTTTACGATTCTTTCCGATCTACCACTTGTGGGCTCATTTTAAAGCACTAAGAGTAAAAAAAAAATTAGTTGTCTGACTTTTTCGAAAATCGAAAATTTTATTTTTCCCCATAGAGTTAACACAGAGATGGCGGCCATTTTGAATTTGAAACATTGGTGAATGTCGGGTAATTTGTTTCTCTGGTCACAAATTTTGCACGGTGACGCTTGGTTTTTTTATCTTCCTTTGGTAAGAGAATGGTTGAAAGTTTCATTTGGGAAAGTAATGACAAAAGGTATAAGTTTTTGACTTTCGAGGCGCATACTTCCTTAAAGAAAATAAGCACTTTGTCTTTTTGGAAACTTCTGAACTTGGTTTCGTGATGTGTACAGTAAGCATTTCCTGACTCAGAATTTTAAGCTATAAAAGGTCCTGCTTGGTATTAGCAACGAACAATTTAGTACAATATACATTGTTTTGATGGATGATCCAGCATTGTTATGTTAGGCAAGCATTCATCTCCTCGCTCAGGCTTTCCGGCTACAAACATGGAATATATATCACAGCAAACAAAAATGAAGTTATGCGAATAACTAGAACATGCAAGCAAGCAATGAAGTAAGCAAGGATTGTTTAATAATTGGGCATATTGAAAGTCTTATGAGTTTTTTTTAATTATTCTGAGCATGCGCGGGGATGAAACATTTGTTCTGCTCATGCGTGGGTTTTATCTAGCCAATCATATGTGTTGTAATTCTCTAAATAACTCACTTGCTGACACGTTCACTTGGCTACTGATGCATGCTTTGATGATAGTGTTGCGATTTGGGCATGGTTTTCTGAGTTCATGGAAGTGCTTGAGCACTGGTCTTGTTAAAAAGTTCTTTTGCAGTGGTGAGAATGGTACACAAAGGTATTTGATTAATGAGCCGCCAAGAGATTTAACAAAAGAAGTGAAAAGTCATGAGCGTTGACCAATTCTAAACGAAGTAAAAATGAAACCCTGACCTCCACAATTTCTGGTGTGACAGAATTTACGGTATAGGCGGTTTGACCAAACCAGTAAGACTTCGTAAATGGAAAGTAGACCGGCTTTGGTATACCGTATTCACCGGGAAATACAGCCTCTATGTACCTGAAAGCCACCCAGATGGAAACATGAACGATTATGATGGTTTTTTTCTATGAAAACTAGTGTACCTCATCTATTGACTTAGTCGATTTGGCATCGTTTGGATCGGGGCCAAACCAGTATGACTTCTGGAATGGAAAATAGAACGGCTTTGGTATGCCATATTCGCCAGGAAATACAGCCTCGACATACCTTCATGGTGGAGAAAGAGAAAGAGACGTGAGAAATTGAAGGGGTAAAAGGTTATTCTAATTTTCACCAGGCACGATCTAAATAAAAATGTACATACATACATACATACATACATACATACATACATACATACATACATACATACATACATACATACATACATACATACATACATACATACATACATACATACATACACACACACACACATACATACATACATACTCACGTACGTATACATACATACATACATACATACATACATACATACATACATACATACATACATACATACATGCATGCATGCATGCATGCATGCATGCATGCATGCATACATACATACATACATACATACATACATACATACATACATACATACATACATACATACATACATACATACATACATACATACATACATATACATACATACATACATACATACATACATACATACATACATACATACATACATACATACATACACACGCACGCACGCACACACCACACACATACATACATACATACATACATACATACATACATACATACATACATACATACATACATACATACATACACACACATACATACATACATACATACATACATACATACATACATACATACATACATACATACACCCATACATACATACACCCATACACCCATACATACATACATATACATACATACATACATACATACATACATACATACATACATACATACATACACACATACATACATACATATACATACATACATACATACATACATACATACATACATACATACATACATACATACATACATACATACATACATACATACACACACACACACATACATACATACATACACACACACACATACACACACACATACATACATACATACATACATACATACATACATACATACATACATACATACATACATACATACATACATACATACATACATACATACATACATACATACATACATACATACATACATACATACATACATACATACATACATACATACATACATACAAACCTAGATAAATTCCTCCCCAAATACCAAGATGGTCAAATGCAGACTTGTATTTTGTTTTGTATTTAAAAGGCCATTGGCCTTATATATACTGAATAAACGATTATTCATATTCATACATACATACATACATACATACATACATACTTACATACATACATACATACATACATATTTGTGTGTGTTTGCGTTTGTTTTGTTTGCATGAGTCATGTGGAATTGGCATGACAAGATACGGTGACCATTCAGTTTATTTAATGCTGCAAAATCACCACTCATAATGTGGATATTGTTAGAAAGTTGGAATGAACATCGTTTTGGTCTCCCCCACCCAACGTTCATCGGCTGGAACACAATTTCTAGGTTTCTAATTAGGGAGTTAAATGAGATCCAGATAAGACCTTGAAAGACACCTGAAATGAGAGATTTTAGAAATATGATTTCCCTAGACATTACACTGTCCTATTTACCGTCCCATATTCTGAGAGTCATAGATATAATTGTTCAAAGAGAATTGGTAACGGTTGCCATGAACGAAGATAAAGAAGTTATGTTGTCTCACCATGCGAAAAGACCATATACGATGCAGTCTACGCAAAACATGACGTAGACAGCAGCTATTGGTACGTCATAACCTTCTGCTGGTGTAGCCATCAAGGTCTGCCACGTCATACCGACATGCAGGCTTTCCAATCGGGAAATAGTTTGTATGGCCACGCCGAGGCACGTGTTGTGAAGCAGACAGGCTGCTATCTTTTCGTTCCTAGGCGATGGTGGAAAAGATTATTTTTACAATTAGGATGGTTTTCTGTATCTGATAATACAAGAAACAAATTGCTCAATATCTACTTAAATGACCCCTTCAACCTTCTCATATTGATAAGTTTGCGAACAAATGCACGCATTCAATCATAGCAGTTGAGGAAAAGGAAAGTCTCCATATAAATTAGACAAAGCAGTAGGCCAGCTATGAAAGGTTACTGAACTATAGTCTGTAATACAACGATCGACGACTTTTGAATGAAAATTTCCAACGTTCCTCTGCAACAGCTTGTCAAAGTGGTGTATACGATTTAACTTACGTCGGGATTCCGAAGTAATCTATAAGGAGAAACTCAACGCAGACGTAGTTGAGATACCAGAATATGATGGCAACGACCATGGCGATCTTGGCCTTTGAGAAGAGGACACTGATGGCGAAGTTCCACATTATACCGGCCGTAATCCAGAGTACCAGTAACAACAGCGTGCAGCCGTAGTCACTGTATCGGAACACCTCGCCAGCCTGCAGGCAGAATGATCGAAATGCCGGTCGATATCAAACTAGTAATTACGCAGGGAAAAGAATGCATATTTTCGAGAAACCTCGCACGCACTGTTTTGGGTCGGTGATGTTTGAAACAGTTCAGTCATTTCGCTTTTGCAATCTTCATGATTTTTACGTAGGGGGAGACTTTCGACAAGAGTTGTTTACCGGTATCATACCACGTATTTTGAAATATTTCTCATTTTGATGGATAACTTTAGACTTGGCCCATCCAAGCTTAGGTGCAGACGTCGTACGTAAAGGGGTCATGTTGAACACTATTTGCGTTTTCAAACTTCAAAATTTTCTATATAGACGCAATTCTTTTTGTGAGGTTCTAAATTTTCTGCAAGTATGACAAAATGTCGAATGGAACATGTCGAACAGAAATGAACAAGCTTTCAAACAGCTTGTAAGACTGGATCGCGAAATAGTCGACAATTTCGTAGGCGCAAGCAATTCTGGTACAAAACGTAATCTTGAACTCAGTAAACTCTCGCACACATCGACTTCTCAAACACAAAATACTCTCTTTCGCAACTTTGTGAAGTCAAGATTTTCCGAGTGAAATAAATACGGGTAAAAACAGAAAGGAAAGAACGCAGCCCAAAGCTGCTCGTGAGGGCGCTCACCTTCAGAAAGATAGACATGACGAAACCGGAAATCATTAGAAAGAGGAAACATTTCACAAACCAAGCTGACCAGTGTAACCAATTAGATAATCCCATCATCTTCATACTCTCTTTCATCCGGGTTTCTTTTTCGAGAACCAATTCCTGTGGTAGCCATGGTTACAACAGGGAAGAGACGGATATTAATGCTTATATCTGTAAAAGAACTAGTTTTTATGGAAATCCGGTCACGACATGCGACATGCGACCTGCGACTTCAAAACTGCGACCTGCGTCCTGCGAGTTTGAAACATACGACCTGCGACTTCGGCATTTAGACCAAGGTGTAACCTGCGACTTCACAACAGCGACCTGCGTCCTGCGTGTTTGTCAAACTGCGACATCAGTCTTGATTTATATTCGCACCATTGCTCTGAACACGAGCCTGAAACACACGAGGGACACCATTGCACTGTATTAAAACAGCCGGTTTACCGCATTCTCGCGACCAGAGCATAATTTTCGCACCGCTGGCCTACGCAAAAATCGGCAAGCGAAAGAATTCAACCAGCGATAGAAGTGCACGAAGGCGTGACGGTAGAGAATTCCACAAACGAAGAGCACAAATTTATTTTCCTTCTTACGAAAGACAAACTGATCTGAATAATGCAATAGCAATAGGGTTTTAAACGTCTACATCAGAGTTAGTTTCTGGAATTTTTCTGCCCACATGATCTAAAATACTATATACACACACAAAATATTATGTACATATTATAGTATGTACATATTGGGCTTAAACACTGAAAATAGGATTGTAGGAGGGTTTAATGATGTCCTGTTTTACAGTTTTAACTCGCGTTATCTATAAAGAAAGTCGGTCACTGGCTATTCATGGTTAGCAATTATGTTTGGATTGCACTTCTGTCAATATCAGTATTATTTCAACTGCTTTACTTTGCATATGTTATTTGTGTAGACAAATGTAGTCCGAAGTAAACCAGTAAGAATATTTTTATTTTTCCAACTGTACAAAAGTTGGATCAATTCGATTTTTTGACGAAAAAGTAAAAATGAAATTAGACGAAAAGATGGCAACATCCGATGATCAATCACTGGAGAATTGGAACAAAACTGGAAATGTTAGAAAATAAACGACAATAACTGAAAATTCTAATGTTTGCAATGACACTGACGCAGTTATGATACAGGGGGGGGGACAACTGATGAATTAAACAGACAGCTAGATGGTTATACCACAGTGAAATGAGGATAAATACCAGAGATATCTAAAAATCAAAAGGTTTGTCGATAACATAAGGAAAGAAGCGAGGTAAGGCAGACGAAGAATATCTACAATAATTTGAAATTATAATATAAACATATAAATGCCTATCACGTAGCACATTATTTTCCATGCATTAACACGGACTGTCAATATTTCCGTCATAAAATTATCTCTCCAGATGAAAATGAGTGAACTGGTGTGTACATGAATTGAGTTTTGCCAGACTTGGTGAACGATTTACCAAAGCGAAAGCAATGGCTTATTTATTGATCGGTGTTGAACGTTAAATCTCCTTTCCACGTTTTACCCTTTGAGCGCTGTAATTTGCGCTGTAATTTTCTCCAACCAAAATTTTAGTGCAAAATTATACCAATTGTATGAATTTTCTGTAATTTTTTGATAATTTTGGACCAAATCGACATCACATTTCATTGGCTACAGGTTTTTCCCAAAATTCTTGCAAAAATTGGAGAAAAATTGACAGGGGTTTATTATATAAAGGGGACAAAAATAGACTTTGTCGCTCAAAGGATTAAAGTTCACGCAAGACGCCTCCAATCTAATACTGAGGAAAACACCATGAAACGTTACGTGTTGTTGTCGCATGTCGCAGTTGTGAAGTCGCAGGTCGCAGTTTGACAAACACGCAGGACGCAGGTCGCTGTTGTGAAGTCGCAGGTTACACCTAGGTCTAAATGCCGAAGTCGCAGGTCGCATGTTTCAAACTCGCAGGACGCAGGTCGCAGTTTTGAAGTCGCAGGTCGCATGTTGCATGTCGTGACCGGATTTCTATAAGTTTTTCTTCGTTGTTTTTTAAAATTTGTGTCATAAACCTACCGTGTGAACGGTGTGAATTCGTTTTGTGGTTGACAAAGACTGATATGAAGAGGCAATCATTACCTTAGTGATGGATCCAGCGGAGTAAATAAGTGACAAACACATAATTATAGGCATCAAAAACTGCATACTCGAGAGGAATGTCTCAACCCTCCATTGCGGATACGGAAATCTCTGAAATAAACATACAAAAGACAGTTTGAACAAGTATGTGGTCAGAACTATCGATTATGGTCCATATTTTCCCTTAGAAAGTTTATGTTAAAGTCATAAAGGGATGATAAGAATAAAATTTGATTCACAAATTATGCAAACAAATACATAAAATAACTAAAAGAAGAAAAATTAACTTCCGTAATATATTTCAATATCATATATAATGTATACTATAACTATATTAAACATGCCATTGACAGTCTCTCCGAAGCGCACCCATTCGATATAACGTAACAGTACCTGAACTTCCCTACGCAGTCCGAACATTTTCTCGGGCGTGCCGTGCTGTTCGCTCTGAAATTCCATGATGGTGTAGTCTATAGCATGCTGAAGTTCCAGAAAACGGTCGTCATAAGCACTGGAGAAAGTGGTAAAAAAAGTCAGCAGTTACGTATATGTTACATGTTATATTCTCTCGACAATTGTGGATGAATTGAAATACTGACGATGGTTGATCAGTGTTTGGACGTTGGTGGCGTGTTTCAGTCAAGCCATAGATGCGCATACAGATAAGAACCTGTTTTCAACATCCGACGCTCTCAGGAGTGTAACTCGTCAACTTAAATAACATTTCTGGATATATAATATAATGTCCAAGCCTCCTTTTGAGTAACAATGAAAGTATTGGTCTGATTATTACAGTCATATTACACAAAGAGAAACAAGGCCACATCAGACCACGAAAGTCCGCTGCACGTCTTTTTGGAGAATTCGTACAGTAATTTATAGCACAGTTCCAAGAACTTCCAACAGTCTATCCATGCTGACACTCTTTATACTTCAACAGTGCATCGAATTTTCTACAATACCTGTACATTATAACTTGAACAAGGGGAAATCAGTATGTGCCACACCAGAGCAATCTATTCGATTTTAATCACATCAAATGCACACAATCAGTGGGTTCAATGAAATGTACTGTTGAAGTTCATACAAACTACTCATGGCAAACAAAAAATCTGATTACTGTCTATTCACCATTATATAAACACTTCATAATTAAAAAAACAAAGAAAGGTAAAACCAGCATAATTCTTCCGCCTTTTTATAGCCATATACCCCATAAATAGTCCCAATGATGTTACAGAGAACCGACACTCAAGCTACTTAATGTAAGGACACTGGTGTATACCATTATCAGCGGGCTAAGATGTCTCTGAAAGCCTGCAAAAACTGTTCTACACCTACACAAGCGTTCCGTTCACACACTTACTCGAAGAACTATGATATGTATTAATACAACCACTGGCGGAATGACTTACTTCAACGGCAATGGTACCGTTAGAATGTAGTAGGGGTAGGTGAGACCGGTAAACCAGGCCGACAACTCCGACGATATCCGTATGCGATACGGTGTAATGAGAGGCAGTGCGCTGTCGTTGGCAGGGAAGTCGAAGACAACGGCTGAAGAGAGAGAGAGAGAGAGAGAGAGAGAGAGAGAGAGAGAGAGAGAGAGAGAGAGAGAGAGAGAGAGAGAGAGAGAGAGAGAGAGAGAGAGAGAGGTAACTATCTGTATTCATGCTTATGGATGCTTAATTAATGTTTTCGAACATTTCCTACTAGCATGATTTTTTTTACATATCTTACATGTACATTGATAAATACAATTACTTGTTGTAGTTGTTCTTAACTTTGATTTGATGTCTTGACTGGAAATAATCAATATCCAATTGAATATGCACTCTTGTCAACAGATAAAATATCTGTTGCAGTGTATATTGGTGTGTCAACATGTTTTTGGTGACATATAAAGATAAAGAGAATAATCTTCTTAGTCCACAGTCCTGCTACTCAATTCTACGAATATGCAACACGGCATTTCCCGGCATTTCACGTGACATAGTTACGAGGCTAGGGGGAGGGGGTTACGAGACTTGGCCTAGACAGGTGAACTGCATCAAAGAAACATAAATGCAAAAACATTAATGTTCAGATTTCGAAGAGTTCAAGTATCATTCCGTGTTGTACGCTCTATGAAAGCTTTTCTCGAATTCCGTCCCAAAATGAAAAAGAAAGTAAATTGTTAACAATGTTACGGAAAACTCGATAACAAAACTCAATGAGTTCACTAGATTGGCAGTGGTTGTGGATTTCATATATCGGTGAAATAACTGTCAGTTGCTTCTCTTGTCCATTAATTCCTTGTTGACCTTTGACTTTTCATTCTTAGGCCAAAAAAAAAAATAATTTGTTTCTGGTCAGCGCGCGCATCACTTCAAAGTTTGCGCGTCAACTCTTTTTTTCCTGTTTTTCATTTGCCCCTATGGAAACAAGGGGAAAATGTACCAAATTCCACCAAAAAATAAAAAAAAATTGAAAAAAAAAATTCGCGTCACCGCATCATTTCAAGTTTGCCACATGTCAATGACCAGAAACAAACCTATTATTTAATTTGGCCTTAATGGCAGAGGCATATTCATGTACTTTGAATTTGCTTCGTGTTTCTTAAGATAAAGATGGACATGCCAAAAGCGCTGAATTCATAGTTATTTGTTCAGCAGCAAGCCTACCTGCATAAAATTTTTCGTAGTCCTCCGCGATGATTTTGACCATATCCTCTTCTGATTCGAAGACAAGCTCCGTTAAAGACAGTTGCATGATTCTCGACACGTCGAGCATGAGCCGTGTCGCTGTCAAATAGTGCAAAAATATTGTAAATAAATGTTTTCTCAATTGTTTTACCGCACAACCTTTCATGTATGTTATAGCAATACTCTTCCGAATGGTCTAGGGAACACAAAAATTAATCTGGCTTACATACACAACTCTTATCTCGCTATAAAATATGCAAATACATTGCTTATCAACAATATTGTACTGTCTATTTCGTGCATTTTGGCTTCTTTTTGATATAAAGTGTTTTCCCAGGAGTTGCTCTCTAGAACTATTTTAAGTCAAGCGAAAACTGGTCATTCCCCGATTAGAATAGCGATGGAAGGGTTTCTGAACATGTTGGTATTCTCCATAAGGCGAGTAGAACATATGAAAGATTTAGGCCGACGAATATTCTCAATGACTCGTTATCGGTTGATTGACATACTCGAACAATCTCCATCAAAACTCTTTGCATAAATTAATAAATTTATTTATTTAGGAAACCAAAGATTACATATCAACGTGTGCAGGGCCTATCCAAAGTATCAGACACGTGAAATTAGTGCTCCGACAATATTTCATATATTGCTGAGGGCGCCCTGAGCATGCACTCTATATACATCGATGAGGGCGCACTGAACACTCTACTCATGAGATTATTTAAATCAGGGAACAGGCTGTCGTCCAATTTCGGATGGGGAGGTCGATAAACTTACTGAGCTCTGTTTGCGGATACCATGCCAGTTCACCGCAATTGCTCGTCAGGTTGCAAATGAGTTCATCGAAGGGAAGATCTGGACGGTCGCTAGGGGCGGGGAACGGCAGTCCGGTTGGCAAGGGAGGTAAAGCTATCGGGAATTCTCGGAAATCTTCGTCCGTTCTAAAGGATGTAGGCTCATAAGTGGCTGGAATAAATACAAAACAGTAGGGGAAAAGTTAGTCAAGATTACATGTTGGTGCTAATCGCTGATTTGAAAAAAATGCCATCAAGGGGCGCATCATCAAGCGCGTCAGTTGAAATAACTGTATCGTTTTGTTTCATTTCCCCTGCTCTGCACTTAAACACAAACGATTTCCAAACCAGACTGAAACACAGCTGTACTGCGGATGGTTATGGTGAGAAAGCTGCAAAATATATATGACTTTGGAATTTTGAAATGCTTAAGAACTAACACTTCCAAACAGGCGGTATTGACTGAAATTTGTAATATTGACAGTCCGTTTGAATAACCGTCTAGTATTGAAGAAATTTTTTAACATCGTATCTAGCATAAACAGATCACAGTTCTTGATAACGTTCAGTTTTATATTCATTTGCTTTCGAAAATTTTCTTCTGCAGAATTAGCTTGTGGAAATTTGAGAGAAGTTACTTCAGTCGCATTTTGTTTTGTGTGTTTGTTTTTAATATCATTGGCATTTTCATTATCAATGAGGAAGATAAGCTCTTGACTTCCCCTCCACAATGTCAGAACTTAATTATTGAACAGGATAACCACACCAGTGACATCATCATCGCGAGTACACTTTGAAGCAGCTAAAATCATGAGAGCCGTGATGATTTCATGTCAACGCGCCACGTTTCTATGGGGACAAATTCCATGGCGTCTACAATCCATCCGACCACTGACTTGACGATCGTTATTGACTAATCTAATAAGTGTCTGGTTGTCAGTCAGAAGTGCCCATTTTATAGGGCAGCTTGTCAAGGGTTCGGTGACTTTGCAAAAGGGCGTTCAAAGTCCACGCCGCTCCCAAATGCCACTTCTCCCACAGTACGAACATACGTCACCGACTTCGCGTTTGCCGACACACCTTGGACAATCTCATCCGATCCGCTCATCAATATCCCCGCAAAGTCCGGATTACGCGCTCGAGCGATTATTTGTCCACCTTTTTAAAACTTCCATGGACGTTTCCTGGTAACATTTTCGAGATTTGGAATCAAAAGTCACAAAATTGCTGAACTGTGGAAATTTTACACGAGATTAATTTGCTCCCGGTATATGCAATTTTCATCAAGATTCTGATCGCAGAATTCGAGATTACGTATATCGTCATATTTGCGACTATGAACTTTAACAAACATCTGCAGTGTTTTTCTCTCTGGCAAATTTTGTCGAAAATTTCACGCACTCTAAACTTGAAGTCAATTTAAACGTCGCCGACATATGAGAACGAGTGAATGAAAGCCGGTACAGAACACAGAACAAAACTTACAGCAAGGATAAAAGAAAAAAGTGAATATTTTATCTGGCCCTTCAAAGGAACTTACAGGCAAGTTGTGCTAGCAATTTTGCAGCACCAGCATAAAACAGACACTTGCCATTACGTATCAACGTTGTTTTTCGATAAAAGCGGAACCACAAATAACTCCCTGGAAGACTCTTTTTCAGTACAATACGAGTTTGCCGGAGATGTAATCTTAATTAACCACATGATGTTCCGTTCATATCATACAACAATGTACCTCGTAAATCATATTTCAACGCAGCTCAGAGGTTTGTTGTTGAAACATTCAAATTTGCATAACGACGATGAAGCAAACCAAATAATCTAATCCATACAAGGTAATAAATTACCATATCCTTGAAAGGAAAACAAAGAGAGAGGAGACAGTCTGAAATATGGTCATTGAAAGAGCAACACTTACCAAAACACATGTCCTGGTCGAACGTTGTCTCCAGGCCAACCCTGTAGTAAGCAACAGTCGAGCAATAAAGTTTTATATTTCCCTGTCACATGCCATCGGAACAAGCATATCATTTAATTTCTTTTATGAAAAATTGTTCAAAATTTCTCAACAGAACACTTTTACTGCTGCACAGTAATGAACTTTGATGACACAAACCGAGGCAGGTTTGCAGTAAAAGTGTGTACGCGCCTCGAAATTGAAAGACTTGAACTTTTAATAAAACCCTCCGGAAGGAAACTTCAAACCATTCCCTTTGGAAATCAAAATCAGGAGTCAACATGCACAATTTGTTACTAGAGAAGCAAACTGCCCAATATTGAGCGACACTTGAAATAAAAAATGGCCGCCATCCCTGTCTTAACTCTATAGGAAAAAAAAAATTTTCGATTTTCAGAAAAATAAGCAGGTGAAAAATGTATTTACTTCCATGAGCTTCAAAATGAACCCCACAAGTGGTAACGACCAAGAGAGTGTTGTAAAAGGTTGAATATCTATCCCCGAGAGAACACAAATACATATAGTCCTGTTACACCCAACGTCATTATGAAAAGGATTCCTGTTACCTACCTTGCAACTACGAGCAGAGCCACCAACGCTAAGGGCACGAGAATTTCGAAGCCTGTGCCAATAGGGCGACGAATCTGTTCAAGAACATATGATCAAAAGTTACATTTGGGGATGTCTGACCTTCATTATCACAAACAGCATTTCATGTTACATTTTGGAATGTCTGACCTTTAAGAGTATATCACAAATATAGCATTTCATGTTACTTGAACATTGCTTCAAAAGGTACTTTTTTCAATTATTTTAAGTGAACTTTATCGAAGTCATTGGATGTTAACACGGCCCTCGGTTTTCTGTTAATACTCGCGACTCAGAGTAGGGCCTAGATAGCTGAATTTTGTGCAGTGTCACTGCAGGTCTCGGACGTTGATCTTTCTCATGCCTGTTTATTTGGATGTCGTTATCAACGTTTCATCGAAGTGAAACATACATTAGCCAAGTCTTAGACAAAACATTTATTAAGAATTGGTCGAAGACGCAGTTTTGTATCATTCCAGTCATAGAATCTGGTTTGCATTCTCCATCAAAGTGGAGGATTTCAGACAGAGAAGAATGAGAGACAGGGAGACCAACGCGGACAAAAAGACAAATGGAGTGACGCATGGGACAAAGTCAGAGAGAGAGAGAGAGAGAGAGAGAGAGAGAGAGAGAGAGAGAGAGAGAGAGAGAGAGAGAGAGAGAGAGAGAGAGAGAGACAGAGGCAGAGACAGAGACAGATAGACAGACGAGACAGAGACAGAGACATTTTTATCCTGCGAGTGGGAATTAACATCACGGCTAGGTCAAAAGTCACTCACAAAATACAGTTTCTGTGGCTGAGTATATTAAAAGGTAAACTACGTGTACGTCTGCGACCACGTGATGAGATACTGATGAGTCGTTCCATAACGCCAGGGTTGACCTCTGAAAAGTTCGTTCACCCCTACCCACATCACCTGGCTTATGTTATCATTAACGATTTGTTTCTTACACATCGAAACAACAGTATCATCACTTGATAGAAACATGACCTTAATAGAACAAATGTAATTTTCAAATTAATGTTTTGGTCAAAAAACTACTTAACAGGAAAGTTAGTCTTTCAGATTTCCCTTCAAACATAGATGTGAGTTTGAGCCCCTAATCGATACCCCGATGGTTATCTAGTCAACAGCCCGAGCTTTTTATGATTGACGGGCATTCGGATTTATTTATTGCTTATTTTCTTTAAGGAGAGACTTTAAACCCGATCTTTGTGAGGATATTATACCATCTGCCACAAGTCACTGACCCCACCAAAATCGCTACCTAAGACAATTTTAAATCAGCCAATGATGTACATAACCGGTCTGTTCATATAGCAATACGTAAAATTCCGAACGCGTACTGTGTTTTGCTTTTTCTTTTGTTTTGTTTCGTTTTTCGCCAAAAATACATTTTAATTAATAGTAGATTAATGAACGTATTAATCGAGGTACGAGCTTTTACTTGGGTTAAATCTATCAAATTGCAGTGTAACTCTCTGGATTTATAGTTGTAGTTAAAATGCGGATTAAAGCGATAATTAGGTTAGCAAATTGCTCTATTTTTTCTTCCCATTTTTTTCAGGGGGGAAGAGAGAGAGACAGAGACGACAGACAGACAGACAGACAGACAGACAGACAGACAGGGGAGCGAGATAGAGAATAGCAGAGGGCGAAATTAGGAAGGAGTTACAAAAATGCTCACTGTGATTAACGCAAAATTTGCAAACAACCCGTTTTTATGCAAAAGGAACATATCAGTTCAAGTCTCATAGAAATATCGTCATGACTGTCAGCCCATGTAAACGCTGGGAAATGAGGCAATTTTGGACGTTGTGAGGTGTACTGCAAAAATCTTCGTAAAAATGTCATTTATTAAAATTCAACGTGTTTCGAACACGCCATGCCCGCCGACACATTTAAACTCTGACGAGGAATTCGGATTCTGTATCCGTTGGCTACACGATTGTCTGTCTATAATAATATGTTCAAAGTAAGTTCCTACAAGCCTTTCCCTTCTCTACAATGACCGTGTCTTCAAGGTGTGTCTATTTGCATCGTAAATAACAGACTAAGTTCTATTTCCACCTGTCACGTATTGTATATTTGTGATGGTTTGTTGGGTTCAATATGTGTATAACGGATGTATATGTTCATCATACTTCAAAAGGAGGCAAGAACTACCCTATTGTGTGCTAGTTACTTGGTATCTGACTTATAAATGACAGTTTCTGAAGTTTTATTTGGTTTATTTGATGGGAACCTAACAATCTATACACACACACACTCTCACTCTCTCTCTCTCTCTCTCTCTCTCTCTCTCTCTCTCTCTCTCTCTCTCTCTCTCTCTCTCTCTCCTCTCTCTCTCTCTCTCTCTCTCTCTCTCAGTGGTCCCTGACGCACGAAATGTGATGCAAAAGAGTACAGATCAGGTGCAGCCAACGGAACTATTCATCGAAAAAGCTATTCCAGGAGCAATTTTTTAGGGCAGGGGAAATTTTAATTTTGCTAGGGCAGGGGACATGTTTTTAGGTGGTAGGGGAGCAAATTTTAGTTTTTTTGTGGGGCAGGGCGGATATCGGTTAATTGTCCTGGGGACAGGGCTTGGCCGAAAACTTTTTGAGGGGAATTGTTTCCAGGGCAGGGGAAATTGGCAAGTTTTTTTCGCCACAGGGCGAGGGAGCTTCAAAAATTCACAGCGGGGAGGGGAAACAGGCAAAAATAAGTGGGGAGTGGGTAAAAATGAAGTTTGAGTGTTGGAGGGTAAGTCGAAAAATTTTCTGTGGGAGGGCAAATTATGAACAGCTAATTAATTACCCTCTTGACTTAAAATTAATCAGGTCACATTATTTGTCATGCACAATATATGTTATCATAGTAAGGACCTTTTTAAAAGTGAATTGTTCGTTGGCTGCACCTGACTGTTAATAGATGAGTATAAACTGAATTGTTATCCGTTTATTATTGATTTTTTCTACCATTTTGTTTATTATCGATCCGTAGACATCGCTGATTGAATACAGGAAGTTACACTTGCCTTCCCTATTTTCAATTAAAATATTGGAAAACGTGAGAGAGAGAGAGAGAGAGAGGAGAGAGAGAGAGAGAGAGAGAGAGAGAGAGAGAGAGAGAGAGAGAGAGAGAGAGAGAGAGAGAGAGAGAGAAGGAGAAGGAAGCAAGCCTTTTCACTGAACCGACAGAGAAATAGAGGTGGGTACAGGCAGGCAGACACATCAGACACACAGACAGACAAACGGCAGAAAGGAACAGAGAACAGGGACAGAGGGATAGTGAAGACTATCAGGCAGAGACAAAATTAAAAAAAATAATGAGTTGGAGACACAGACCGAGAGACAAAGACATATTTGAACTGAGGGGTAATGAAACGAATTTGATCAGCAAATCATAGTCATGAATACTAGAAACGTATGTACACATAAGGGATGAATAGATAGGAATAGCTTGGTGTCACTTTAGGAAGAATAGAGTATGAATAGACTGAAAGACTATATACATAATGGTAATAGATATAGGATGTTATTTACTAATAGCATAGACTAATATGGGTGACAGCGACGACCATTGAAAGATTTTTCTGTAGTAATTTATTTAAACTTAGAACATATGAAACCGCACAACATTTCATTCAAAATGAGTGAGGTCGGTACCTTACCTGTAAAATGAAATTTTTCCATACTAGCCAATTAAACTGGCGTGATCTGACACCCATGATGATGTAAGCCTTGTGTGCTGTTAGCTAGGCTCTTCAGGGTCAGGTGGGCCGGCAAAATAAATGTAACACGACCTTTGTTTCCTCCAGCCGGTCCCTATGCAACGTAACTCGGCTTCTGTCGATTCCCTTTTGTTGCGAAAACTGTGTGGTTGCCTATATTTGCGAAAGAACAAAATCAGGCGTTTGTTGAAAGGCGGGTTTGATATAAACTCTGGAAACCAACTAGACTATTCAAAATATAACACAGCAAATAGGTCCAAAAATCCACCCGAAGTGCCTTGTCATTACACTTGAACTAGCCGGCAGCTTATAGACATGACAGTACAAGATACCGACTGGCACCAGTTGATTCAGAAATCAGGAAGATCCATTGCGATCAGTTCCCTTACCCTTCTTTCGAAGACTCGCTGAATTTGCCGAACTTTCCAACTTCGTGTTACCTATATATACACGCTCATTCAATGAACCAACACTCCCAGTCCGAATGAAAGTATGCGTCAACTTATTTTTGTGGCGGCCATCTTCTCTCTAACAATCCGACAAACGTTACGACACACGGAAGGAGATGGTCTTTGATAGATCAGATATTTTTAATTATTAACCATTGTTTGAATTCCGTATACCTAGCCTTTTTCTGTCGCTGATTAACTATAATTGGGATGAGTGTCAGGTAGCGATAGGAGATTCAGCCGTGGAACACCATCCAGGGAAGTCATTATACAATGTGTTTTACTGTGTATCAAATATTTACAAATAATAAGAAAACAGCCATGATGTATATTTATGTCTGATCACGGTCCGTGACTTTTGAGTTTGGGCGATACACTCCAACTCTTTAACCAAAGATACATCGGTCTATTAATGTAAATAGCGCCGTCATTGTCTAAAAATGTCATCAGTTAATGAGTAACCGGCAGAGATAAATCCGTGTCATCGTGACATTATTCTAGACATCAAGACGAGCTCGCTGTAAAATACATCGAATTCAAAGTCCACGTCCACGTTTGGCACGTACTAAGCCACGGGAGTCCGTGATCAACATGCTAATACGGTATGTATCCCTACTGACAATATTGTGTCCTCGTTGACGTTGCCAGGTTTTGAATGCATGAGATACCCACGAAGTAACTCGGATCATCTCATTCATTTGCATTTTCCCTTCTTGTTTCCTAGAAATTATCTTCACTAGAATTAGAAACGCAATCTTTGAATTGAATAGCGTACTTCACATTTTCACTCTGGTCAAATGGGATGTAAGCCAGAGAGCAAAAAATTATTTAAAAAAAACTATAAAAAACTATCAAAAAATTCTCAGAAGCATTCCAGGCAGCGTTCACGGTCATCGTTAAGTGCCGAAGGACCGTCATCCATTTTTCACCGAATGGACACAGGCGAATTTGATCATATTTAACTTTAGAAGAACAATTTGACTTTGTGGGTCAGTTTTGAAAAAAAAGCGAGTGTACTATGTGCGACAAATGATGACGTTTGTGTTTTTCTGGATACTTTCTTGATATGAAATGCCATTGCGTTTCCCAGCATATATGTTAAGCGTGAGACTGAGTCTGGGGAATATGGCGGAATCGAACAAAACAGATATCACTTTGCGATATATGACAGAAAGAAATTATGATTGTGGATGGTATTGACGAAGTTGGTTATGGGCAAAATAGATGCAATACAACCGAACCATTTGAGTTGTATCTTGTTATCTTGGACGATATGTTTATGCTTAAAGTTGTTATCACATTTTCAATACACAGTATAGCCTCCATGCATTGTTTGCCTTTATAAGTATACAGTAACATTGAGGCGGCGGTGCGACCAACTCCGTGAGCAGATTTTAGAGTAATGTGCACCTCATAAAACGAAAACCTTAACCTTCCTTTCCCCCAATTCCCTGTAAATAGGTCCACCATCACCATTGACAACAAAGGGTTTGGGCCAAACCATGGTGATGAAAGGGTTATTAATAAACATACATTCCTTTATTCTCCAAGCAAGGGGGATTTAAAATGTTCTCTATCGCAGTCAATCGGACATGTCGATTGTCGAAAACCATGAGAAAATTGCCTCAAATTAAATTTAAAGATTAACAGAAACAACACGATTGGAACTAATTTGGGATAATTGGATGGTGAAGTAATGTCTGTTTTATCTGCAAATGTAAGCTCATCTGCTTTTCTTTTTAAGTTATACACTTGTTTTTATGAGTAATTTGTAATATTGCAACATTCAGCCATAGGAAACCTAACATTTTTGAGAAATTTGAAAAATATGAAGATCCAATTATCCCAAATTAGTTCCAATCGTGTTAAACTCAAATGGCCAATAATTTGTTTTATTTCGACGAAAAAAATTATCGCTATTCACAAAATTAAAATCGCTATCTCCGGCAATCTGTGGTTCATGTAAGCATTTATTCATGTTGTCCTGCTTACTGAACCATGCTGTATTGTTAGCCACATCTCTACTCCCTCCCTGCTTGTAGATATAACAATAAATACTAGGATGACGTAATCTATGGTAAATCAACATATTTTACGAGTTATGTGTATGCAATATGTGAATAGAGTTCCGGCGACTGATAATTCAACAAGTTTCAGTAAACAGAACAGTATAAGTAACTTCTCACATGAAAGTAAAACAACCGAAATAATATGAAAAAGATATAGATAGCGACTTTTTCCAGTTGAAAACTTCCTACACTAATATGTGTGTCCACACAAGACGTAGACTGGCAATGGATAGCGTTGGAATTTGAGAGTAAAGCCATCGACGTTTTGGTAAAATTATACTCAAATCTGAAGGTGCCGCCGCTCTCTGAGACAACTTACCTTTGTTTTTTAATTTTTAAGGAAAAACCAACTGAGAAAACTTAATTTCAAAAGAAAGAATTTGAATGAGTCCAAAAAAGGTGCATACCGGCGAAGAGATCTAAAATGATGATGTTTGATTTATCACCGATGTTCATATCTCTCTACTGATGTCATGTCTTCTGCAAACCAACGGTGTAAAGACACAGAAACTGAAGTCTCGGCAATTTCATTCGGTTATCACAAACAAGACGGAACTATCTACATGTAAGGATGGTCACATATAGTGAAATACCCTGAGTTTTTTTGAGGACATGCGTATACCAGTAGCGCCGAAAAAGTTACAATTGACGCTTAATTATCGTGTCCTGGCAAATAGACAGGGCAAATCGGAAAGACGAGTACTGAGATTTGCGATACACCTTTCGGACAGGCACTGTACCATTTCACTGATTAACCAATAAGCTTTTTTTATTCAAAGAGATGATATGACGGAAAGCAAATATGATTACAGTTTTCCTGCACGTGTCATCACCAGCAATTATCCCGAAAAATAGTTCAAACGCTCTGAATTATCTTTCCTGATTAAAACATATGCATGCGTTATTTTTGGTTTCTGAATTCTTTCTTCGTTGCAAGGCCGCAGTGCACTTATCATCATGATGTCAGCCCGCATTACAAGTGCAATTATCTGTTGACTTTCTATCGAATCACCACTTTTGACTCTGTACAGTGACGAGAGTACTCCATAGGCAAGATTGTCATATCCTTCTCTCTCGCTTGTTGGGAGCTAGAGGTCTGTACTGTTGCCTTATTTCCCAGCTTTTTGCTCTCCCTTATACCATCCTCTTTTGCAGAGATGACCCATGGCAATTGCTTTTGTTTCATTGGTAAATTAACGTTGAGATAGGAATACCAATAATTGATTGCAGGAAGTGTCAACTAATATCATTAAAACTTTTGATACGCTTTACCCCAAGCAGTTTTCTGTTATAAAGCCAGAAATTTGTGAACACTGCAAAACTATTACGTGAAGTGCGCTGATTTTGAAGTTGCAGCCTGATCAATTGCAGATCATTTGACAGTTAGATCTCTCTCTCTCTCTCTCTCTCTCTCTGAGTAAAAGTAATCTCCAGCAACTCTTTGAAAGACGGAACATTCAATACACAGATATGCAACAACACATTTGCTTTATTGATAATGATAACAGTACATCCGTCAAATGTGCTTCACACAATGTTTACAAGGATGCATAAATAGATTCTGGGAGCATGAAAAAAAACCAAAAACTTTTTTCCTACATTGAAACGATGGGCACTTCGTTTTTCTGGGATAAGGTTGACATCAAGACGTTGCTTGGGTTTAAAAAACAGCTGAGGGTGATACATTGCGTTGGATATTTTATGGTGGCAGAGCAAAATACAAATATTTGAAAGCAGACTTTTAACACCAAGGCACACTAAACACACACTGTACAGCAATACTAACATCATAAATTACGTCATATGGCACATACTGGTACTATGTACAAGTAAAAGCTCTAGAAGGCCAAAAAAGTAGATTTGCGATTTCTGGTCACTGCCTGTATCACTTTAAAATCTGTGCATACTGTTTTTTTTAATCTTTTCAGACATGATCAATGCAGTCCTCAATATAGTATCTGCAACAAACAGTTAATAAACAAGCCAATAATTACGGATATTGTATCATTAAAATTAATGGACTAGGTGTGTGGGTTGTTTCCTCTTCGCTCCGACAAACTGTTATGATGAAAACAATAATAGTTGCGCAAAGGAGAAACAGTATCACCAAACCACTTTTGCAAAAAGTCGAAGACCAGGAACAAATCTTTATTCTTGTCCAAAATATCTTTTTGATAAAAGGAAAGCCTCACTTATGTTGTCAAAAGCCTCTCTTTGCAATCATATGGCTGCCTTAGAAAGCAATTACGTAGTTGCCACAATGGTTGTGGCTACTGTAAGGCCTTGGGAAACGGTCAATGACCTTGAAAACTAAGATTAATCCAAAATCAGCCTCAAAACTAGCATATTGCAGCGGCTAAAACTTTTGCTAAACTATTACTATATGGCACATATATTAACAATAGGCAAGTTTATTTTTTCCGCTCCCTCACCCTTGATATGCATTCAACCATTTCATGCACTGCAATAAGTGAGCGAGGTATAGGACTATTCAACATTGGTAATAAATCATTAGCATAAAATTTTACACCCAAAACAATGCTCATTAATGTAATCTTCATAAATTAATGACAAAATCATGTCAAATCTTGCATTAAGAGAACTACTATTGAAAACAACAGAGTTAACTTGTACTTTGGTACTTTGGCTTGTGGTCATGGTTGGAAACCTACCATTATAAAAAACAAAAGTACGTTTCTACCTGTAGTTCAGCTGTAGTAGCTATCTTGAATGGTGCATCATCGTCACTATGCAAATTAGCAAACAAAGACTTCAAAATCTGATAATTACAATTCATTTATGAAATACAACAATTATTATAAATAGTTTATATTTAATAAAAAAAGGAAAATAGAAATTGACTTTTTAGAGTTTGTACTTTGGTTAATTTTTATATTTTTTTATATATTTTCTTTTGACTGCATACATATTGTGTTATTTGACTTTCATTCTATCGTTTCTCTATTTAAAGCTACCTAAAATCACAGTCCCCCAACTAACTTTGTGGAGGGACTGTGCTAAAATGTAAGTTTAGAATACTCCTGCCCCGAAAAATCCTGCTATTTCATCGACAGACCTCTTTTCAAATGCAATATATATACCCAAATTGTGCAGGATTCACTTCTCTGGTAAATGAAGAATTGGTGCACAGTTTGTTACAGCTTAAATTCACACCGGAAGATCAGTCGCTAAAAGGTATTCCTCCCTCATGGAGAATAGAGCAGCCTCACGCGACAAATCTTCCGGTGAAAGTTCATATGTACACAAAAGTGAAAGGAAAAATACTCTTTAAACACCAATACTATTCTTTGTGATGTGTTGCTTCAAATTAAGTTAGATCTTCGCGAGGTGAGAAGTGAATTTACAAAAATGTTATTGTAAACTTAATGTCTGCATTTAAACATTGAACATTGTAAATATTTGTTTCGCGGCCATCAGTGAAATTTACACATTAAAATGATGACAGCGAACACGATTGGAAATAATTGGGATAATTGGATTTTCATATTTTTCAAATTTCTCAAAAATGTGAGGTGCCCCATAGCTGAATGTTGCAATATTGCAAATTACTCATAAAAACAATTGTGTAATGTAGAAAGAAAAGAAGATGAGATTACATTTACAGATTAAATTGACCCATTACTTCAGCATCCAATTATCCCGAATTAGTTCAATCGTATTAGCGGTACAAGAAGGCACGCATACAAAAGTCATGCTGAACATTACAGAGCCCTGAATTGAATAGCATGAAAAATTTTGCTTTTAATTTTTTTCTACTGTAAAGAGATGTTAACATGCACATGACACTGATAATGGAATGTGAAATTACTAGGGAATCTTCTTTCGGTGTTAGAGAAGTGCTCTTGATTCAACGTCCCACTCTGGAAAACAGACATTGGAATCCCGATTGGGTCTACAAGTTTGTAAAGACAAAACTATATTAATTTTTGATTGTGTGCATTAATTTAAGAGTCATCATACATAAACTGCCATTACACCTCTTTCACTATATATACTATATATATATATATATATATATATATATATATATATATATATATATTTATATATATATATATATATATATATATATATGAAATCTGATTCAATTTTTTCATACCTATGCCTTAAATAGATGTCAGGAAATGCACTGCTGTTATTTCAAAAAGGCACATTGAATCCGGACAGTGACATCAGCCGAGGTAATAAAAGCAAGCTGACACTACAAAGGACCTGAGATCTAGCATTGACATGTGAATGTGATTCACTCAGCATGAGAATACTGCCCTCAACCTGTTTGAAGTGAAACGACCGTTACTTTCCATGTGCTTTGTAACCACAGAAATGTGACATTGTGCTTTGCAGCCATAGCAACAGGGACTCCACCTGACTGAGGGGACATTCAGTGTTTACCGGTCTCAGGTATTTCCTCTCATGGAAAAAAAATGAAATTGACATATATTTCAAAGAAAGTGTTTAAGTACAGACCACCTCTACCACAATACATGCAGTATTAATGTTTTCAGCGTACATAAAGCAATAAAACTCTTCCAACGTTTTGGGTCTGAGATCCAGTTTCTCCAGATAAAAATTATTCATTCTGTATATTAGGGGCATCCTTGTAGAAAATTAAATACTCAATAGTGTCCCTTTGCTCTGTAAAGTAATTTGTTAGTTTGTAAATATTCTGCCTTGAGAAACAGCTATCACTAATTAGGCATACACAATACCTACAAATCACCTAACCAGTCAGCTGATAAAAATTGCAACCAGTATCTGGGGATCCTATATACATTCATATTACTGGCGAGTCCAATACGTCTCCCTGTACTACATGTAGTACTGATTCTAAACCTCTCTAGGATGAAAGACTGTGCCGTTAAATCCATTCAGAAAAGCTCAACACTCACATGTGAGTGTCTCTCCCTCAAAAGAGTCCTCCCCTGTCCATCCTGACTACCCTAAAGTTTCAAATTCTTTAGTATAATCAACAGTACTCACTATGGGCACTGGCCATGTTCATTACAAATCGGAGGTAGGGCCGCTTAAGAGTAGTACTACATTAAATATACAGCGCTAACGTCTAAATTATGCATAAGCACTGTATTTTTAAAGTAGGGAATCTAACTTTCATGCATCAATCAATCAATCAATATTAAAAATACAGTTCTTTGACCTCAATTGTACATGGCTCATTTCTAAAATCTTTTGATATAAAATATTTGTATACGATAAGGAAAATTTAGAAAAAGTGTTAAATGTAACTTTAAAAATACAGGGACATTTGTAAAGTTAGTTATTTTTGTGAATAAAAACTGATGATGATGATGAGCTTTCTTGACTTCTTTGGACAGTCTTTATAGCATCAGTCATAGACGTGTGATTAATGATGGCATGCATGGAAAGATGTGCTACGAAATGACTCTGTCATTTCACTGTCAGTTTTCACCCGGTTGGGAGTGGTCTGAGAAAAACAAACACAAAGAAAGTACAAACGTAAATAAATAAGTAAATAAAGACATGCATACAGCAGTCATTTAGATGTGAGTGGATGACTGGTGATGTTGAAATCATGCCCGTTTCAGTATGTAAAATAATTGCACCTGAGATGGTCCTGATATGTAGAAATTCATATACGTCAAGGTATTTTTTTGCATTCGTTACAAAAGCAGAGTGTTTTGACATGGCATGGAACACAATAAGTGTTCACTTGAAGATGGTGAGTGGCTACACATCTCATAGCAGTTGCATTTGTTAATTCAATGGGAAAGCATCGTATTAAGGTAGAATGCGCCTCAGAGACAGATATTGGGACTCTCAAACTTTTATAATTTTTTTCTGTTCTTCCACTTTGGAGGGCTCATTTTAAAGCTCTTGGAGTATAAAGAAAAATTTTCACTGTATTAGTTTTTTGGAAATCGGAAATTTTATGTTTCCCAATCAGAGGTAGTGGCCATTTTGAATTTCAAATATTGATAAATGTTAAGTAATTTGTTCCTCTAGTGACAAACTTTGCATGGTGACCCCTGCTTTTTATTCTTGATTTGGTAAAAGAACGGTTGGAAGATTCGCTGGGGAAAGTTTGAGCAAATATTTAAGTCTTTCACTTTCAAGGCGCATACTGCCTTTAAGGTAACATGCGCCTCAAAATTAAGAGACTTAAACTTTTGCTCAAACTTTCCGTAGAGAACTTTAAACCATTCCCTTTTGAAATTAAGAATAAATACCAGGGATTTACTATACAAAATTTGGTACTGGAGACAAAAATTATCTAACATTTCCCGACACTTGAAATTCACAATGGCTGCCATCCCTGTCCTAACTCATTGGGAGAAAATAAAATATTCGATTTTCACAAAAAATAAACTGGTGAAAACTCAAGTTACTACATGAGCTTCTAAATAAACGCCTTCAAGTGAAAGACCAAAAAAGTATTGTAAACGTTTGAGAGTCGGAATATCTGTCCCTGAGGTGCATCCTACCTTTAACTGAAAGCTTAGGATGTGTCCATACAGTGCATGCAGACACAAAGCAAGAACACCACTGTAACAGGCCAAGCAGCTGACATTTCAGATCCATAGCAACCATTTCACTGTTCTGTAAATGTGTGTTTTTTCGAATTTATTCTGTAGAATCACATCCATGCAATGTGCAAACTTTGAGATGGTGAAAAAAATAAGTACGGTGATTGGCAATTATTCATAGAAGCACTGTCAGGCTCTGATTAGGGGGGCTTCAAATTTGTGGCAGTGACTCACACATCCTAGATACAGAACAGATCTGGTAAAAACAGCAGAGAATATCTACAGCAAAATACACCTAGCTGAAATGCCTGAACAAGGCAAAAAACACAATTCTGTGAAAGCCACAAAGTCTGAACAGTGAAAGGGGTTTACAGATGCTGCAGCAAAAAAATCACAACTGCCATGTGCAGTGTTTTACGTCAGCAGAAGATAGACAGCAAACAGACTAGCAACAAAGACACCCCTAGAAGAGGTCACACAAAATTATGAAAATTTGAGAAACACTGACTGCAGCATAACTTTTGATTTATAGCTCTTTGTATTGCCCTTCATACCATCATGAGAAATTACTTGTTTTCGTAGAACAAAACTTTAATGGTTATCATGGATACAGGTCTATCAAAGTTTGCCAACTTATCAGATTCCCTGCGATGATCAACTACCAAAACACAAATGAATTAGTAAAATTTAAAACTACTATAAATCTAATCAATATGAAGGTTAGTAAATGCTGATGCCAGTTGAAATTTTCTTTTTTTCAACCTTGCCTTAACTTGCCGCAAACTTTTCAGAGATGAAATGGTACTGCATCTTACAATCAGTGTTTCTCAAAAAACTTTTTTCTGAATACCACACAGAACAAGCGAGAAAGCAAAGCAGAATTCAGACTAGAAGACGTGTAGCTTGTGGGTACTGTTTTCTCTTCGCAAAACAGCGCCCTCAATCAGTATATAGGTCTTCCAGCAGAGTTCAAGGGCAGACATTGTGAGATGATATAAACAAATCAGTCTCTAATACTAGAAGCAGCAACACCACCACCACCACCACCACTGGCAACCACATGAGAAGATGCTCTACCATATGACTGATTGACGAATCCTTCCGTGTTGGTCCCAGGAGGTGGTGCCGAGTAGCTCATCCGAGGAAATTCAGCGTCTTCCAAGTTTTTCTTCTTCTTCTTTTTCTTCATGTCCATGTCCGAGTGTTGCTGCTTGGCAAAGTTGATAAATACCTGGAAATCATCGCAAAAGAAATAAAGAGTTAGGGAAAAGTTAATATATCCCTTGGATGAGTGTAACACACAATCACGCTTCAATGGATGTGCTGTTGACCTCTGACGTAACTGAAGGCAGTGGAAAAGAATAAGGTAGAATTGTGCCTTGGAAGTGAAAAACTTAAATGTTGGCTCACACTTTACTCAAGGAACCTTCAAACTATACTGTAATTACAGTAAAAGATACTGGCTAGGCCATTGTAAATGATTATGCATGTACATGTAGGTGGAAATTATGATAAAACTTCATGTGAGATCTTGAATATCTTTATTAATTTTAACATTTTTTAAATTTAATGTGGAGAATACAAAGTATCAAAGCACATGATCATGAAAAATCACTTAACAAAACAGTTGCAGGCACCGCCTTATAGAAACCTTCTTCATTCTTCATATAACTAGAGGAATACAGCAATCTGATTGGCTTCTGATTACTCATTGAGCAGGTGTTCTCTATTTGGTATGCATGATTTGATAGCTCAAAAATCATACATATCACAGATCGGAATAACAGGAACATATTTTGCATTCTCAGGTATGTGAAAAGGGAAAGACTGAAGAATCCTGGGCCAACACAGACTGAAAGATCCATCACTCGAGGGCGCTCTAGGAGCGGAGAGAGCGCCCTCGAGTGACGTATCTTTCAGCCTAGGGCCAACACTGTACAGTTTTACAAATCATCGCAATCCTAGGGGGTTTGGCTGTTTAATAAAGCTGTTTTCACCTCCTAAGAAAGCAATCATTTTGTTAATCAAGATTGCACCACGTGTTCTTCAGGTACACCGTGAAATGATGGAAAAACAACACTTCAAAGTATGTTTTTCAATCAGTGTTTGGTAAATCTTGGTAGAAAGTCAAACTATCTGGTGGTGGGAAATGGTTTACCTGTTCTAGTGAGGTTTGACTGACACTGTAATCTATGATCTGCAATGTTTCACGTTGGCTCTCTATAGTACCAAAGATAAACGGCCAGCTGAAATTGGCGTTGTCCACTTGATAATGCACCATGCCCTGTGAGAACAAATGATTGTCATGACAACAATAAATTTCAATATCAACAATAGGCAAAATACTACCCTGACAGCCCCTACTGGAAAAAGCTTTAATCAGGGGACTTTCCTTGGAAGGAGTACATCAAATGTAACTTTGCTAGGGTATTTTTTAGGGTTAGCCTTACTTAAAAATGAAGTATACATGCCAACCAGAGAGGGAAAGGGAGGCTTTAAGGAAAGGAGCCTTGGGAAAGTCTCTGTAAAATTTGATAAAAATTTGTAAAGGTTACTGTAAAATTTGTGGGTAATCTACGAATTTTCTAGCAACACTTCTACCATACAGTTAACGACTTCAGAGAGTTCAAATTCAGTCAAAGACACAATTTCCATTCATTGAATGTTTTTCAACTACAACAGCAAAGTTTTGAAACAGTAATTGAATGATCTTTTGACTTTTTTCATGCCACTTGCAATAGATCTGTGTCTACACACATACCGGTACATGTAAGAGTAGGGCTCAGAATAGTTAAGAGAGCGGTTGTGTTTAACACCTTGTACATAGCTTAGAGAGTTCCATTTGCTTAAAGATAGTATGCGCCTCCAAAGCGAAAGACTTTAACTTTTGTTCAGACTTTCCTAAATGAAACTTTCAGCTATTCTCTTACTAAATCAGGGGTCATTGTGCAAAGTTTGGTACTGGAAAAACAAATAACATAACATTTACCGATAAATTCAAAATGGCTGCCATCCCTGTTTTAACTCTATGGTGGAGAATAAAATTTTCAATTTTTGAAAAATTATGATGGTGAAGTTTTCTTTCTCAAAGAGCTTTAAAATGAAACCCCACAAGTGGTAGATCAGATAAGAGTTGTAAAAGTTTGTGAATGCAAATATCCGTCCCCTACACGCATACTACTTTAAGAAACTTGACATCAACAAAAACTGTTGACATGTTTGCAATAAAAGGAAAATAAATGATGGCAGAAATTCATCATTACCTGTACTTCTTCCACCAGATTTGCTCCTGGGAAGTTGGCATTTACAAATTGCTTGACTGCTTCTGTAGTATAATTTTCATTGACTTTCATCATCATTGTGTAACCAGATCCAAATCTATTGGTGTTAGAAATACGGGAGATAGTTTATTAGCATTTCTTTAGTCTTCAAGATAAAATTCAGACACATCCATCAGGTTAACATGGCTGAGTGTAAAACGCTACATGTATATATATTCTACAAAAATACACCTCCAAGAGACGTTCCGTTGGACTTCAGCAGGACTTTGTTCATGTAGGACAATCCAATGAGATGTATCTTTTATTATATTCTTTCATCTTGCTTGGAAAAATCTCCAATTTAAGCTATGTTGAAAGATTTGAATCATTTTGCAGATTCACGATGGCAAGCTAAAATATAAAACCATCACCTGCAAATTTTATAGGATTGACTTCTAGGACTTTAAATCTTGTTGGTGATAACTTTGGTTCAAAGACAAGTATATATGTACATCCAGCAGTGTGTTGGGAAATCCTGATCTTCACATTTTAGATGTGAACAGCTTTGCTTTACGTTTGGTACAAATATTGTGAAGATAAGCTTATACTCGGATTTATGTGCAAGCTGACACAAAACAATGCATGCATCACGATATTAAATGAACAAACCAATTGATGTAATCGTATTTTCTGTAACTGCATCAGCAGAAAACACCTGTTTTGTTATAATATTCCTTGCAGTAACTGCTGGAAAAAGTTTCCAAGTCATAGCTATAACTTGTGATCAAATTTATCCCCAGACAAGCACTGGGATTGGGTATGTTGCACAAAACAGACCTGCGTGCTGGCTTTATGAAAATCACCACACTATGACAATACTACAACGTCCAAGGAAGGTTTAAACTGCAATATCAGACTCCAATACCTGTTCTTAAGATGTTGAGTACTTCCAAGACACTTGAACTCTCCGTTGACCATTATTGCTAGTCTTGTGCACAGAGCTTCACACTCCTCCATGCTGTAAAGAAAATACATTACTTGTTAACCCTTTGAGCACCAAAGTCAATTTTTGTCACCTGCATAGAAAATAACAGAAACATATTTTTTCAGGTTTGAATAATTTTTCAGATTTTTCCTAAAATTTTGATCAAAAACTGTAGCCTATGAAAGTGCTGCCCATTTTGTCCAAAATTATCGAAAGGATTACAGAAAAAAACATAATAAAAGGTAAAATGTTGCAAAAACTTTTGGCAGAAAATTACAGCACTCAAAGGGTTGATATTAAATTGGAATGATGTTAAACGGCATACAACATATCTTAAACTAAACCTCACCATTCGCGGTGTGACTCACTGATAATCAAACATGTTCACTATATGCAACCCAAATAGTTACTCTCTCTACCATTTCAAAATTAAAATCTAACTCTCATTGTCAAATTTGAGCTACTAATGAGCCCGATTTTTTAAACCATCAATCTACGCACTGTGATAACCCACTGGTCAATTCTGTCACAGTTAGTATCAATATCCACAAAAACATCACAGAAATCCTTATTTCAATACATTACAAGAACAAAAGTTTTAATTCTAAATTGCATCTTACTATCTACTATTTGATCCATTGGCCTGAAGTCGATTGATTCATCAAGGATTGCACGTAAAACCAAAAAACATTACGTGTGAATCAAACCTCTTCATACATATAAACAAATCCATACATAACACTCAACAATTCACAAGCTGTTTCCTTTTCAAAACTATGTTTTTACTGACAGTATCACATTTCCACCACCAAGAAGAAATCACTGGAGATATTTCAACAGTACATATAGAAATCAAATCCTTGTACCTGTGGGATGTCAGCACTATAGAGCGACCTCCCTTCATCAGTGATGTCAGTGCATTCCACAGGAACCTTCTTGCTCTGGGATCCATTCCGGATGTAGGTTCATCCTGATAACAAAACAAAATAGAATGATGTAATGAATTGAGTGTGTCCCCACTGATATTTCCAATTTAATTGAATACTGATATTAGTGGAATTGACTGGCTCATGCAAATTAATTGATCACTCAGAAATTCACATAAAATAACGGCCAAGTCAAGACACTGGTTCTCAAATTTATGCCAGAGTTGAACTTACCAAGAATATAATTGGTGGGTTGCCAACAACAGCACTGGCAGTGCTTAGTTTTCTCTTGTTTCCGCCACTGAATAAAAAGAGGAGGAGTTGAAGTTTCATCACCATCATTTTGGTCATAATCATCATCATCATCATCATGACCATCATCATCACCATATTTGGTCATCATCATTATCATCTTGATAATTATCATCATCATCATCCTGATCATGATCATCATCATCATCATCATCATCGCCACTAATATTTTAATCATCATCATTATAATCATCATCATCATCCATCACCACAGTAATTGTAATCATGTAATATTCATTGTTTTAAAGTTTTCAGTGTACCAGTAAATCTATCTGTCTATCAATCATTCATTCATTCACTTTTTCTTGAAATTACAGCAAACAAGAAAGGTGACATACACACTAGCTGCTGCATTCAACTGGCTTAATACATGTGCAGCATTATACTGTATGATGCATCATCGTAAAATGTATCTCCATACCAAGGATATGGAGGTCTCAATGGGAATCAGATATATTCAATGTTCTTGCAATGACCTACCTGTATGTTCCAGACAGTTTATCAGCCCATGGTCCAAGATTCAATTGTTTAATGGTGATCTCAACCACTTCATCAAGTTTGTGGCTGGGAATACCTCGCAGCCTGGCGTACATGGTCAGCACTTCCCGACCTGTCAGCCTTTCTATCAGAGCATCAAACTGCGGGCAGTAGCCGATACGCTGTTGTACCTGTAGAGTCAATAAATCGAATGAATGAATCATTGAGCTTGTGTACGTAATATTTGTGTAGTCATACACAGTAGAATATATTATTGGCTGATTTCATACAGTGGAAATATTGTACTAAACTTTCACTGGTAAATATGACTTTTGCTCACATGTAGCCCTACTACAAAAATACTGCTAGCTGGCTATGTGCATTCCATGACAAAAATAGATAATTTGTCTTTACTTTCACAATACATGTAGTCTTTGTACTACTGTTTAACTGTACACTTACTACATGTACTAGCAGACATTTTTGTTAGCTAGTTTTGTTCCTCATAACCCTTTCAATTCAAAACCATGGTTAGCCAAAACCAATTGTTTTTCAGAGGTGGATGCTGACACCTATCTACCGGTAAATGGGGCAAAGATTAGAGATCATTTTTATCAGAGTAGAATCTACCATGTACATGTAGCTGTAACCTGGCCCTCGATGTCAGTTTATTTGATCATGCCTTCAAATTTATCTTACCTTTCGTTTGTGTGTCTGAATGTTGAACCCATCCATATAGGCAGTACCAGCTGTGATGCCTACATCTCCAGTCAACATGCCAAATGTAGTGGTTTTACCGGCTCCTGCATACAAAATCAAGAGAGGAAATGTTCAGCAAATAAGAGCCTAGTATTTCTAGCCATCTCCCTCTCTGCTATCCCCTCCTCCCCCTTGCTCTATCACACACACACACACACACACACACACACAACATCATCATCATAACCGCCAAAACCATATCAAACCCACAATCACTACCATCACCACCATAGCCATCACCATTATCATATTCATATCAACTCATCATCATCATCTTTCTCACAATCATCACCACCACTATTATCATCATCATCATCATCATCTTTCTCACAAACATCATCATCATCATCATCATCATCATCATCATCATCATCATCATCACCATCATCATCATCTTTCTCACAGTCATCCATCATCATCATCATCTACGTCATTATTGAAAATATCCCAAATGTCCTTTGAATTAACTGTCATCGTCGCCACCATCATTATCATAATCATCATCAGCAGCAGCAGCAGGAGCAGTAGCAGCAGTAGCAATACCATCATCTTTCTAAAAATCATCACCACCACCACCACCATCATCATCATCCATCATCCAAATGTCCTCTTAAATCACTTTCTGAAACACGGGCAAAACACCAACGTCCTGAGACTCACCATTTATTCCCAGTAAACCAAAGCATTCTCCCTTTGGAATTGCCAGGCACAGAGAATCCACAGCTGGTCTGGGTGCGGTCTTGAAAATACCACGGTATACTTTAGTCAGATTTTTCATCACTACAGCCATCTCACCATACACACTCTTGTCCATAGCTTTCACATGAGCTCTTTCTCGGTTGACATCCATGTCCTTAAACAAGTGAAACAACTGACCGTTATCCAGGGAAAGCACAAGATTACTTTTGAGGAAACCTTTTAAAATAGGAGATCACTTTCTTGAACAAACCATACAAGCAATGTGATACACATTTTGTGGCAGTCAAACATCTAACTACTGACAGCAAACATTTAGTTTCAACTTTTTCTCCAGACAAACACTCACTTAACAAGTAAACGTACAGTTTATTTCCGATCTAGTGCAATCTGTATACATCTGCATTTACAGATAAAACTCTTTTTAACCTTTTGAGTGCTGTAATTTTTCCCACCAAAAGTTTAGTGTAACATTTTACCGATTTTTATGAATTTTCTATAATTTTTTGGATAATTTTGGACCAAACAGATATCAAATTTCATTGGCTACAGTTTTTCATCAAAATTTTGGCAAATATCTGAAAAAATTTGACTGGGGTACATTTTATAAAGGCAACAAAAATTGACTTTGGCGCTCAAAGGGTTGAACTACATGTGCAGTGTTTGGTGCAAGATCCGTATGTCCTATAATACCGTTGGTCCAGTAATCATAGACATCGGATGAGAGGTTCAGCAACAAACCAATGTTCACATGGGTTAAATTTCTTTGTGATACAGATGAGGCATTTCTATGAACTTAATCAGCAAGTCTTAATTAAGGTAATTCATTTGAGACAAACTTTTGCTGTTTGAGGTTTTTTATCTCCAGGGTATACATGTATGTTTCATATTCATGGTAGTTTGAAACGAAAAAGATGCGGAGATGTGGTTTTTTACTTTTAATTATAAGTTTTGGATTTTTGGGTTTCCTGAGCTAACAAGATCTGACTACTGACATGAAAATAACACAATCAGGTGCATTTCCATGGAGCAGTAATTCTGAAAAGTAGCAAGATGATGAAGAAGAGTTGAATGTGCAGAACTGTACAATGCGTACATGTAATCATATGGAAGCTGTTATTGTTTTTAATGAAAAGGTGCATGCTGACACAGTTTTTCTAGATCAATGTGCATGCAGATAGGAAACAAAGACTTTACTTTTTTGGCCTTGCAATCATCAATTCTTGTATGATGGGAATGTGTATCCCAATCTGAGGTTAAGGGTAATGACAACACAAGTGTTGCAAAGATGACAAATTAATGTTTACCTCTTGTTTGTCTTCTCCGTGACCTTTCAAGACGCTGGCAGATCTTGACGGAATGAAGAAACGCACCTGCCATACATACGAAATATCAGGAAAAATTATTTCATAGTATTAGCAAGATGATATGGTAGGCAATTTAATATATATACAGTGAATGTTGAATCCATGGTAAAATATTTCAATTGATAAATTGAAATTCTGATTTCAAAGAAACACTAGAAATCCAGGGAAACACTGATCTGATGACAAAATCTGCATCATGGAAGAGGTCATAATGATGAAAGTCTTTGAACTGCAATGTTGTCTTGAAGCAATTCATACAACAGGTTGTTGAAAACATACTTGAGTACTGAATGCAAAATTTGGTAAAGCCATTATGAGAGCCTGGATAAAAAGGGCTATGTTGTTATTCAGCACGATTTTAAGTGAGTTTGGTTTTATAAATATGAAAATATCTCACAGATCATGGAAAATTAAGTTCCTATTGACGAACAACAAATCAATGTTTACTAAAAAACTTTATGTATTCCAATATTTTGCCTCCAATAGATGAAATCCGGACCACTAATGTTTGGTGGCAATGGGACACTAATTATATGGCTACTAACATAACTTTGCAAATCTGGGTAATTTATGAACATGTTTGTGATATATAGGACTAATTCCCAGTGGTAGCACACTATGCTGCAACAGTTGTGAGGTAGCGCTAACACAGCTGATGTTCAATGAGCAAAGGGGAGGACATTACCTCAATGAGCAACGTGAGCAGGAAGTACCCAACAGCTTCTGCCGCCAGCACGGCACAGTGTCTGCCAATGCCCGGTTCCTCCCATGCAAAGTTGTTCTCATGGTAGGTTGTGTTGGTCAGAGAACACAGATACTTATTCCTGTTGGAATAAAAAATCTAAAGTCACCAAAATCTGCATTGTTAGGATGTTGGGAAAAGGACTAGCACGTAAAATAGTAACAGAAAAAAGATGTGTGACTTCTTAAGAAATTTGCTGTGTCATTCGTCTCTTTTATATCTTGTTGAAATTCCAACACGCAGACATCTTGCATGATACACAGCATGACAAAATTATTGAACTCGCTCCACACTATGCTTATATTTAGCTCTGCACAGAGTAACATGGTATGTTGCACAGTTTAGTTCTGTATATCAACAAAACTGTAGGTGTTGTAAAGAACTGTTTTTAATCATCTTTATAAGATGATTGATGTTTTCTGTTTTTTAACATCGCGCTATTTAGCACGAACAAAAAAAAATCCTTTGTCCCTTTTTTCCTAAGTTTAACTTACAATGCTGTAGCAGTACAGGTCTTGCGTATTTCATGGTTTACTGCTATGGAAACCATGGCCTGTCCCAGAGCGTGCGCTGGAGACAGCATAAACACATCATCAACTATGTCCGCCTCTCTCTCGTTGTCTGTCACGTCAAGTATGAACACCGCTATTAAACTTCCCTGTTATTGAAAACAACAAACAAAGCGATGTGAACGAACTCGTTTGCATGTGGCAGTTTCTTTATCATCAAACTGTTACTCAGTAAATTAACCCTTTTGCTAAAATGGTTTGGCCTAGATCCATTGTTCAAACTGGTGAGAGACGACCTGTTTCAAGGAAAATTGGGGTGAACAAGTTGTTGCTGAATGGAACGTCTCACAATCACACAATCCTTTGATGGCCCATGATTGTGAAAGCCAATCTTGAATCATACCCACAAAATTAAATTTTTACTGCCTTGTAATAGTTGTACTAGAGAAAACATACAAAGTTTTTGTTTTCATACACCATAAACACATATAATGGAGGGCATTTGAATCTCAAATATTATTTTGAAGTACCTTTTTTTTTCTAATCATAAAATATGCTCAGTGACCCTTTGATTTTTATTTTTGACCATGAAAGCGAAGTTTCCTGAGTAATTAAAGTACGAGTAAGAGTTTGATGTTTTTATTTGAAGGAGACGCATACCTAAACCCCTCCCACAATAATATCATCTTAAAATTTGCACTTTATGTGTATATGAACATGATGCATACATCTTATATTATAGTTTAACCAACTGCTGATCCTTCAATATATTTCTCATTGAAAATGATTTAATTGTCACAGTAAGTTTTCTAGTTGAAAAATTTCCATCAGACTGAAAAGAGTAATACATAACTTTTCATGTGCTTGCTTGGAAGAAAATTGCCTAAAAATGAAAGCTATCAAACTTTTGCTTCTTCTTTGTTAAAAAATATTTTGACCCTTTCTCACTGAGTGAATAGAACAGGTGCATTAGAACATTCAAATTTCTGTAAAGAGTCTTTAACAAACTGAGTTCCAATTTGTCATATATCTCCAAGGAACTTTGAATATGGTGTGATGACGAGATAACGACAATTGCTTGATCTGAAAAAGATGAACATATCCAAGAAGTTGAACGATGACTCTAAAATGGTGACTTACCATGCTTATCATGGCAAAAAGGAACGTGATCAAATTGTAGGCTGCCAGTGGATTCTTGAATAAGAATGTGAAACAGTACACCAGCGGTATAGCTGCTAAACCAAACAGTAGCTGTGGAATGGAGGTAAACAAAGATGGAGTGGTAAATTTGGAATCCTTGCTGTGAAATATGATAATAGATATCACATCTAATGAGACTTGTTTTCATTTATTACCAACATGCAATAATTAAGGCAAATGCCACTATATCTTTATTACTTTTTTTATCATTTATGGACTGAAAATCAAGAGACAAAGAGGGAAGAAAGAGAATAGTACATCTTGTCATGTCTGGTGTTTATGCAACAATCTAAACTTTTACAGTCACCCACTTTGGAACCTGCAAGAATTACTAGGTCAGAATTTGATCATTTAATATCACGTGATATGTCAGCAAGATCACTCAAGTGCGTACTGGAATGCTTTCATGCATTGAGGTGCAGCCACATATACATGAATCTGATACATTTGTGATGTCAAATGAAAAAAAATGATAGAAATGTTTTTCAAATATATACAAACATTACATCATTAGTACATTTATGATTTGAAACTGTAAAAATTTTGTTTTGGTGTTTTATTTCACTACTATTACGGAGTTGGAATTTTTTCTTTATTACACGCCAAGCAAAGATATACATAATGTTGAAATCGCTGTCTAGAATGGCAGGCACTTAGAGTTTCTGTTACTTGTCTGCCAGAGTATTTATATATGATCAAAAATATCATGAAGCTGCAGAATTCAAGTGATAAATTGTACACGAAAATTCAAATATAACAGAAAAGACAGAAATAGATAAAGTACAGATAATCACCATGATAACAACCACGCTACCAAAATTGCGGCCGCTGAAGGAATCGGTGTTGAACGCGGCAAACATGATGCAGATGCAGACGAACACAATCAGGTAGTTGATGAAATCCCAGACGTAGGTGGCACACCAGTAGCTTAGTGGATCAACGCCACTAACAAACTGTAGATGTTTAGCCTGGAAGTGCCAAAAATCAGAGATTAGGAATCTTTTCACATACACAGAGGTATTTCCCCTTGTCAGCAATGATTTTATAGTACATAATCAGAGATAATTAAATATTCTTCGAGGACAAGGAATCATTTACGTAATTGGATTTGCATACTTAAGGTAGCATGTGCCTCTGGCACAGATATGGCGGACTCTCAAACTTTTACATTCAAGTGGTAGCCCAGAAAAGCAATTTGCTATTTTGATCTACCACTTGTGGGGCTCATTTTAAAGCTCACGGAAAGAAGCCAGTTTTCACTGGCTTACTTTTGTGAAAATCTAAAACTGCATTTCCCCCATAGAGTTAGCACAGGGATGGCGGCCATTTTGAATTTGAATTAGTCTCTATAAATATTGGGCAATTTGTTTCCCTACTACCAGATTTTGTATGTTGACTTTGACCATTAAAGGGAGAAACGATGAAATAATATTTACTACCACACGACATGGACAGATTTAGTGGTTCTTAAATATTTGAATATTTGTCATTGTTTTTGTTCATTAGGGAAAAATTATTTGACGTCCATTAGGGAAAAATTATTTGACGTCCTTGAAGTATGTCTTTTATAGTAGTATGATAGAAATAAAAAGCTTGTAGCTCTGTAATATTACACAACTATGATACAGTGATGGGAAATTGGCAAATGTTGAACAGCATATACTGCTTGTACATGTATTGAGGTTATGACATCTAAATTATCAAATATTTGGCAAGTATTAATCAGTCATCTGAATTTTTAAGAAAAAAATCAAAATGTTACCTTGCTTTCTTTCTCTTGTACAATGAACGGTGAGAAGCTCGCAGCCAAGAAAGCCATGCCAAATGTGATCAAGATAGCTAAACCAACTGAACCAAAGTCTGTCTGTACTGCATCCACCTACATGAATGAAGATATCAAGCACCAACTGATCAAAGACATGTATT